>NW_008825108.1:15409930-15422429 GCF_000699105.1 Pygoscelis adeliae | reverse complement strand
GGTTTCAACTGCAGGTATTAGTATTCAGGAAGGGTGATTTTTCAAGGGAAGATCAAGCCTCACAACCATGAATTAGGAGTCTTTCTCAACATAACTGACACAGTAACTGTCAGTACCAGTCTTGAAAACCACAACAGCTTTAAAATACCCTAGCTGTAATTGTGAAATGGTTAGCTGGCTGTCAGTTGCTCTATTGCTATATCTAGATTTACTGCCATATGATGTTTATTTTGTATTAGAAAAGCATTAAAAGTCTTGACAGTTATAAGCTACAAATTTATTTACTTCCATTTATTTTTTAACTGTCCGAGGCAGAAACCAATTTCTTTCAACATGCTTGAGTAACACCTTTTAAAGAGGACCTAGATCACCCCTGAAAATATTTTATATTATTTCTACAGAAATTATATGCAACTATTTTGTTACCATTGTATTTTATTTCCTATGACCCTTTGACATATTATGGATAGCATGTATATGACCTGAAAGTTTATAACATGGATTGCAAACAGAATTTCATCCCAGGATGAAGGACGCTTTGCCTGGACTGATGCAGGAAAAGAAGGTCTTTTAAGGGTCATCATGGCCTGTTTCCTGACCCCACCAAAAGGCTGGAGACATATGAACAGTATTGTTTGAACAAGAGGGCAGACCTGAAATTTTTACAAAAGTCTGTCATCAGAGCCCTGTCTAATACCCCAGGTTAACACTGCAATTATATTGTTACCGATATTATATGTAATTATATAACTGTATATAGCTACATTGTTAACAATCCTGCAGGGGAATATGACACAACCCCTGTTCGTTCCAGGTATCGATCTGATCCCAGAGCCTGGTTACAGCAATGAGAACTTCTGGAAATGGTCTGTAGATCCCAGCAGAGGCAGCTGCACCCCCAGCAACATTGGCAAGCATCCAGCTGGCAAGTGAGGGCAATTCTCATGCTGGAGAATTTTCCTTTCCTTCCGAAATGTCCCTCAGCTGGTTTCTACCCTGGCCAATATTTAGGCCAACCTCAGCTTCCCAGTTTATCCAGAACAATGTAGCCAGAAGGAAGGAGGAGAGACTGCCTGGTAAAACAGCTCTGGCTTTGTTTGCATTGCTCACAATCTGTGAATATTAGGCACACTAATCAATAAAGCTTTGCACTAATATAGCTCATTTGATTAAAGGTTCTGAAAGTGATTTATGTGTATTGATTGTTGCAACATCATGCTTGATCCTCAATATAGGCAAGCATTACATCTGTAAAACAATACAGGAACGATAATGGTTTCAGTCTTCTGTTACTTGTGGAATAAAATCTGACAACTGGAAAAAAGTTTTACCATAGATGTTATTTTTTAACACCAATAAATTGTAATTCATAGGTGTAAATTGAAATAAAAATGTTGTAACCATCTTTTTTGCCCCTAAAATTAATGTGGGCACAAGGAATAAATACATGATTCTGACAGTGCAGTAGTGATTACAAGGAAGTATGGTGTTAAAGCAAGTGTCCTGCCTTTTTAACATTCCAAGATATTAGAATGGAACAACAAATATTTCAAGCTTTTTCTTCATTGAAAAATTATATACATACATACATAGGTATGTATACACATAGTACATGTACATATTAGTTCCTCTAAAAATGAATTTTTCTCCTTAATTTTTCTGGCTTGTCCACTATCCTAAAGATCTTTTGGTCTGCAGTCCTCTAAGAACTTTGAAACATTTGCAGAAGCATCAGCAGAAAACCTCCATTAGCTATCATTTTATATTTACAACAAACACTGGTGGTCAGAACAGCAAACTTTTCAAGCCAAACCTCACATGCAAGGGAAGCATGCTTTCTGAAGGTTTAGTTCCCAGGCAGAAAAGGAAAATATCTTTATAATCTAGAATATAACTCTGAATTTCTCACTTTGATTACTGATCTTTGTGATAGGATGAAGAGGATTTTTTTTTTTTCAACCGAGACTTCAGTGCTTGCCATTTTGTTGATCTTAGTAGATTAGAAAGATCTGAGTTTTCAGACAGCTCCAGCCTATGACAGAGCTGACTGGTATGATGGGGCTTTTTGCCTGATGAAAATGATTAAATCCACTCTTGCCTGGACATGCACAACCCATCTATTTTACACGCTCAGTTTGTTTATCTGTACTGTTACAACCCAGATAGCTAAAGCTAGGACCACAGTGCCCTTGAATGGTGTTAGAGGTCAATAATTTCAAAACTAGGAACCAGTTATGACACTGCTCTAGTCAAAAGCTAGCAATAAGTTGAATGAAAAATACTATTTGTTTTATTTTATTAGTGCAGTTTTTTAGATATATGTTTATATGAAAGGTAAGACTCAGTGCATGAGAACAAAAATGCATGCATAGACATCCTAGTATCATCCTGACAGGAAGAAAACATTTAACATGAAAAATTTCTTAGTTATTTTATTAAGTCAGGCAAAAAACTGTGAGAGAAGAGTTAAAATTATTTCCTGTCAACAACAACCTCCTAAGAAACCAAAGAAACTTTTAAATATGAGAGGGGGATGAAAGGAAGGGATATGAATTTCAACTGAACGTCAAGTAGTGTGTAAAAGAAAGAGTGAGAAACAGTGACTGCCTAAATAAACATGCTCTTTTGTGACAGTGTACTGGCTTTGTAAGCCTGAGGTCTTAGGCTTACAGAAGATCTCGATCCCTAGCCACTTGCAGAGGTACGCATTGCAAACAGCATGTCAGCTGGAAAACGCAGAGTGAGAGCAGCCTCTTTCATCTAAGCTCAGGACAGGCAGATACAGCTAGAGAGTGCAGATACAGAGAGATGCTTAGTATGCTGGTGATCCCTAAAACTATGCCCATTTCCACATCTCCATGTAAATATAGCTCCAGAAGCTGTCCAAAGGCACCTGCCCGGGACAGTGTAAGAGCTGGCTGAAGTAGGGGACTGAGGGAAGAGAGTCCTTCCAATAATCAGTGTTATCCCAGAAAGGTCCTTGGTATGACTACTTGAAAAACAGAATATGAGAGAGGAACAACAATACACTCTCTAATAAATCTGTAAAGACTGATAGGAAGTCATAACAGAAAACTGAGGCCAAAATAATCTTCTTCAAGCACATGAGTAGAAAACTGCAAACATGAGGCATTATGTGTGACATTATCACCATTTCAGTCTTTGCTTACCTAAACAAAGCTTTAAAAATCTTGGGAAAGCCAGACACACAAATTTGTGGCCTTAGAAAGTTTATCTGAAGTCAGCAAAGAAATCTCAAAGGAAAATAACTCTACTTATATAAGGGGTTTTATTCTGAGCTTACAAAGCCTTTTTGCACTCAGCATGGTCTTTGAACAGCTGAATGTCCCATACTGTAGCTATAAGCTTGGCTTTTCAACATGAGTCATCTGTCTTTCAGGAGAGGCCATCATTTTCTCTTTCTTACTCGGTCAGTTTTCTGAAAATTGTGACACCCTTCTGATTCACTATTGGCCTTACATACAGAAGATCAAAGGGAAGGAGAGGATATGCTCCATAGATCATGAAGCAGTGGTGTAAGCTCTTGTCCCCCATCTACAAAAACAACAATTACAATAAGATTGAGGGGTCAAATTTTCGGTTCCTTCTCTACTTGTTTTGCCCTGTGGTGGCTAAAAGAAAGTATTTTTGGTTATTTGTTTTGTTTTGTTTTTAAATACTGTTATTCCAGTGGCTTTCTGCTGAAAATAGGTTACTGTGAAACAGCTGCTGTCTTTGTCATTGATTAGTTTAAAGGTATTCTGACACAGAAATCGGATATTCAATCATCTCAATTTGTCCATGATGCTCTGTCATATTGTAGGAAGATACCAAGATTATATTCAACAGCACCTCTTGTTCCTATCTGTTTCCAGGTCTGCAGAGTTTTTGGAGGGGTTTTTTTGTTTTTTTTTTTTAGTTTACTGCACTATTTGTTAGCTCAGTTTCACATTCCTGTTAGCACAATTCAAGTTTCTTTCCTCTGCAAAGCAATTTAGAAAGTTAAACTCCCTGACAAAAATCCCATGATTCACAGAAAAGAAAATGCCATGAGGTTTGCTTCAATTTCAGTAATCAAAGGAGGTCAAGAAGGCTCCTTTTAACTCTGCAAGAAGAGTCTTACTGGTTACTGTGCTGCAGCATTGAGCTAATTCTGTTCTTGCTAAGGCTTTAATATCAGCTCTTAAGCAAAATATTTCTTCCTTGATCTTCACCTACGTGATCATTAATGTATAGGACTCCACACTATAACAGCAATGGGACACAACATAAACATAATGTAGATTGTCCTGCAAGATATTTGAAAGCAACTGAAAATTGGCTTATTTTTAATGGACAGTAATGAGGAAATAGAAGAATTTTTTTTTCTTAGCTTCATCTATAACTACAGTGCTATATACTTATAGTTTCATTGTTAGTGTACACAAAAACACCACTTGTTACAGACAGATGCTTTCGATTTATGAACTGTTCTTTCAGATGTATTATATCTTCACAAGAAATCACCTCACCATTAATATTCACAATGAATAAAATTCAGTCTACTTTCTAATTAGAATCGATACATTTATGACTGTCTTAACTTCGGACGGTTGGAACTCTTCATAAAGCTAAGCTGACAATTTTTGAAACAAATTCATAAGACTTTCTGTAACAGAATCACAGAATCACAGAATGGTTGAGGTTGGAAGGGACCTCTGGAGGTCATCTGGTCCAACACCCTACTCAAGCAGGGCCACCTAAAGCAGGTTGCCCAAGACCACATCCAGACAGCTTTTGAGTATCTCCAAGGATGGAGACTCCACAGCCTCCCTGGGCAACTTGTGCCAGTCCTCACAGTAAAAAAGTGTTTCCTGATGCTCAGACGGAACTTCTTGTGTTTCAGTTTGTGCCCAATGCCTCTTGATAACATATATTCAAAGTATGTTTAAAGTCTTTGTGTCATATAAAGATTAAATAAAACATAAAATTTGAAATACATACCTCAAACAATAAAACAGTCCAAAGAAAAAGATAGGCTATGAAAGGTGTCTAGGCACTCAGAATTTGTTTTCAACTGTATGCAGTTCCTAAAATACTAATACTATAAAAACCACTCTTTTGTTCTTTTCATCTACAATTTGGCTTGTTTTATACGGTCATTAAGGCTCAAACCAAGCTAATTGTCTCTGTACCCCTTATGAGAAATTTTTAGTGGCATTAGAAATTAAGCGAACACATATGAAAATGGAGGAAATGAGAATCTGGTATGTATCAAAAAATGTACCAACAAATATATACCCAATAAAACAGCCTTACACATTTCAAGTGCCATTCCCCAAACAAACAGACCTTTCTGAAAACAGAGGTCATAAAGTTAGCGGACCGACAATTGCTCAGCACATTCATCCTGTGCTGGACTGTCTTTCTCAGACACATCTTAAATAAAATCATTTGATGCTGAATAACAGGATTATTGGCTTTGTACCTCTAAGACATTTAGCCACAAATATGAAAGTTAGCAAATGGTTAAATTACAATCTTTCTAGCAATCAAGGCATCTAAGCTTTTAGGAAAAACAAGCTTGTGTGAGTTCATAAAGAGATAAATCGGTGTAGTAAAACAATAAAATAATGCAAGATTTTTTTTTCCCCTCAGAAAAGGACTTGCAGGACTTTGGAATTCTGTGAGTGAGTGAGTGAGTGAGTGAGTGAGTGAGTGAGTGAGTGAATTACACGAAGCAGGCAAAGCACTGATAAGCTGTACTTACTGATTGAAGCTTTTCAGGAATTAAATCTTAATACTGAGTCACCAAATCGATATTTAAGTGTTAATATGGAGATTAAAAATCTGAATTTAGATTTCTACTTTTAAAAAAATATGTACCTGTGTAAATAATTTGTATGATTAGCAATGTTTACAAAATATCAAAGCAGTTTCCAAATCCCTACAAAACTACCAAAAAACTGTCACATTTCAGAGTAAGGCAAGAAAAAGTGATTGAGTATCTTTAAAAACAATATAAAATTAATAATATAAATTTTCATTAAGGCAACACAAAAACAGGATCTGAAAACAACAGTTTCCATTAGGTTTAGTTATAGAAATCAGTATGTGCTGTTAAGAAAAACTCCAGTCATTTTTCTTATTAAATACTTTTTCTGAAATAATTAGTTTCTCATGGAGATGTTCAGATTATATTCCCTGATATTCAAGTATCTGTTAATATGAAAGTGTATGAATGCCTTCTCACAAGTGTTCTGGTAACAACGGAAATGTAGTTGCAAACTTATATAGGGTCTCTTTAAATGAGGGAGTATAAATGAGGTAGAATCAAGTGATCTATAGCAGAGCTATATGTTTTCTGCAGATTAATTTTCTCTATTTCCTGATTTGAAAAAAAAGCAAAGTTAATTTAAAACAATTATTTCCACTGACAAGCAACTAGCATAAATCTTCAGCAAAGCCAGACAGGAGCAGGAAAATCAGTTTATTCAAATATGTGGGCAGATTTGTGTGATAAAAAGGATAAACCTAATACAAGCATTTCAACAGTAGGTTTTTCCTGAGAACAATTTGGCTACTGCTCACTGTCTCTTAACAGGAGTAGCTACTAAGTACTATGCTGCAAGATTTCGGATTATTTTTCAGTGACTAAAACCACAGTGTGATATACGGAAGTAAAACTCCAAATCCTTCTGGATTCCCAGTCAGGTCTGTGGGACTGCATACGGACAAGTACCTTCCAGCATGCCGATCACAGCGGAGCTCCATGCAGGCACAGGGCTGTGCTCCCAGGCATCACCCTCTAGGTCAGACTGGTCTCACTGCAGCGTCTCTGAACCTCTTCCAGGTTGAAATGAAATTTCCCTTCAGGGACCTTTCATGGAAATGGATTTAACTTGAGACAAGAAATATGCTGCTGGGGGACAATCCATGAATTTACAGAGGCTCCCACATCCAACAGAGAGGGTAGTGGAGGGAGTGTATAATCATAACCAGGAAATTAGGGTCCATGAGGTGTGAGGGGGGAAATTCAGTCTTTTCTGCCATCTGGTTAGTACTTCTCGCACAGCAAGTTCTCTGGGCTTTGTGCTGAAAATTTCAACTTAGGGAAGATATAGTTTCAGTAGCAGTCAACGGTCTTTGGGGGTTTTTTTGTTGTTTATTTTTATCATAGCTAGATACTAGACATGGCTTTCTGTACAGATATGTGTCATTAACATTACTCTTGTTTATCAGGAAAGTAAGATTCACAATATCAATTGGGTAGGAACAGTAAAGGAATATATAGCTTGGCATTTGTTTTCAATTACTAGGCTTCACTGTCATTAACAAAGCCATCTTTAGCTCAAAGTGCAGTACCAAATAAAAGCTGAGAGTGAACACTTAGCACAGCATGTCTCCAAGGATGGACCAGCAGTGTGATTCAGTGTGTAAAGGGGGCTTTTCAATTTTTTGCTTGATTAAAGAATCTTTTCTCTGGTCTTACTGTTGTACCACTATACGTTCACTACACTAATGTAGCTACTGCAGACTCTGTCTCAGTTTTGTTCCACTGTACTTAATTAGATGCTTTTGGTGTCAGCACTTTTGCAGGGACCAGTTCATCATTTGTTGGTATAAATTAGCTCCAAAAAAAATATATTAATTAATATTGGCTGTGTGTGGATTATATCCTACTATCAGGGTAGAATCTGAAAATCTGTTAATGGTTATATAGCTATGTTGTGTTAATGAAAATAGTTATTTTTCTATTAACTTATCTTCACATATTGTGCAAGTCTAATCATTGTCTCAGACACTGTAGCCTTATATGTAATATCCATTTTAAAAATAATGTTCATAATGAATATTTAGAAATATACTCAGAAGACAGTTAAATGCAAATAATCTTTTTCAGAGTGCTGACTGAAAATCACTGAAAAATACAACTGGCAGTATGATTTGAAGAAACAATTATACAATAATTTTCCAGATAAATCCCAGTCCTCACATCAGCATAGACACAATACAGACAGTCCTATTGTCTAACTCAGAGATTATTTCACCATTCAGATTAGTAAATTATCATAGGTTTTGACATTATTAGAGCTTAGTGTAGTAGTTACTGCAATTGAACATGACATTCTTGTAAAATGGTACAGTGTTGCAGACTGTACGGCTGTAATTGGGCCTTCTGACAGTTCTGGTCAAAGTGAACAGAATAATCACAAATCAAACTGGTGTCCTGATTTTCGTCTGCATCTCCAGGGATGTCAATCACTGTCAGTCATCTGTTCTGATACAAACACTTTAGTCTCACCAACACAGGTACTGAAACTCTGAGTTTACAAATACCGTAAGTGTTCTGTTATCCTACACTTGTTGACAGTCTATCACTCACCTTGTCTCCTCTGGAGGCACAACCTCTACACTTCCTGAAACTACTCATGTAAGACAGTTTTCTGCATTACAGATGGAATCTACAATCATTTTTATAAGTTGTGTTCATAACGTTTCCTTTTTGTATAATGTCTCCAATTCAAGGATCCTATAATAATCAGTTAGACCCAAAAATTCATTTTTGGAACAGAGTATATTTTCCTTAATTTACAGAAGAAGGCATTTTTCTCAGGACACTTAACCTATTCAGTTCCCTGGCTAAAATAATATGGTCTGAACTTCTAAACATCATTCTCCTTCTATTCCTTTTCATAATCCAAAGTTTGCTGAAATTAAGTTTTTCCTCCACTGAACCCACTGAGCTTCAGATCTGGAATAGAGTATTTTTATATGGGCAGGTACATTCAACTTTCACCTGAGACTGAAGATCTAAGTAAGAGAGATTTTGCACATAGTGTAATCATTTTTAAAAGCTGTGAACTCTTCAGTTGTTCATCCAGTTAGATGAATTTGACCTCAACACATCAGTGAAAGTTTTCTTGAACAACAGGTAATAATTACTGAATGCATATGTCCAGTGACTTCAGCAAGGTATCATTCTTCATTCTGCTGGTGAGCTTCCCTTTAATAGACAGAAAAGATTTATGATTGACAGAGAATACATCCAAGTTATGAAATATTATTCTGTCATTGCAAGCCACTTAATGGTTCTACTGGGAAACAAAGAAATGAAAAAAGCAACAACAAAGATGCACAATCTAGCCAAGCCAGTACCACATCATTATAGATCAGTAATAGTAATTTGTCATTTTTTTTTCCCCACAAAGAGCTAGATTTCATCAGCAATAGCAAATGATCATTTATTCTCTCATTTGCACATAGATGTCCTTAGTGTTCATGGTACTTTATAAGACAGGGAAGACTACACCCCATGTTCACGGTGGAGAGCTACACAAATTGTTCTACTGCAAACCTTGCCTAGGGGAGATTACCAGGAAGGAAGGCGGGAAATCAGGGGATGTTTTTCACCTAATCACTTAACTATACATAGGTAAGAAGCAGAGTCAGTTTATAGGGAAAGTAAAATGATACTCTAGCATAAGATGCCAATATTATTCTTGGTGATATTAATTTCTGGGCTTTGGAGATAAAGTCCTTAATTAATTCATTTAAAAGATATCTTGTGAAAGAATCTTAATTAGATTAAATCATTATTTCAGGATGCAGTGTGCCAAATTATGCAAAGCTAATTAGGGTAGTCAGGAAATTGGCCTATCCACCAGTTTACAGGCAACGTGGGTAGTCTTTTATCTGTAACTATCTCTTTGCCAGCAGGAACAGCATTTTATTTGAATTTATGAAAGGCTTGGGAATAATTCCATTAACAAAGTCTCTGAAAAAAGCAAGCAGAAATAGTCTCCCTAGATAGTGAGAATTGTTTAATTTATTTACAGTAGTGAATCATTCAAAAATACCTACTAAAAATGTTATGAACAGTGACATATTAGAAAAAATGTTTTATTTGAAACATTCATTTGCCCTTTTATTCCAGGGAAAAGACTAAACAGACCATCTTTGTCCTATTTAATATGATTTTAAAACTAATGGTAGCCATTAACTTGGAAGACAGGATGGAAAGTTTTCAAATTCTTATTTGTTTGCAAACGTTTTAACAACTTGAAATGAATTTTCTATATTTTAGCTTTTCGGCAAACCAGAGCTGTTCTATTAATACAGCAGCACTAGTGCATTATTAAGCAATAATTAATTGTGTCTCATCAGAAAAGTCATGCTGTTAAATGAAATTTACTAATGTACTTTTATTTCATTTGTAAACACCAAAGCAAAACCAGTTTATCACCAGATATTAAAAATGAAGTGATTCAACATTAAAAAAAGACACAGTATCTTGCTCACAACCATGTGATGAAGTTCTCATAACAAGTAATTCAGAAATCATCTACTTGTGAATTTAAAAACATTTAATTTTTGTTACCCAGCAATGAGAAAAAAAAACCTTTAATGCTGAAAAGGAATAATATATGGGGCATACTTCTTATGGGCTAACCCCAGTAGACAGCTAAGCACCACATGGCTGCTCGCTCACTCCTCCCCAGTGGGATGGGGGAGAGAATTGGAAGAGTAAAAGTGAGAAAACTCGTGGGTTGAGTTAAAGACAGTTTAATAGGTAAAGCAAAAACCACGCCCACAAGCAAGGCAAAACAAGGAATTCATTCACTCCTTCCCATCGGCAGGCAGGTGTTCAGCCATCTCCAGGAAAGCAGGGCTCCATCACATGTAACGGTTACTTGGGAAGACAAACGCCATCACTCTGAACATCCCCCCCTTCCTTCTTCTTCCCCCAGCTTTATATGCTGAGTATGATGTCATATGGTATGGGATATCCCTTTGGTCAGTTGGGGTCAGCTGTCCCAGCTGTATCTCCTCCAAACTTCTTGTGCACCCCCAGCCTACTCGCTGGTGGGGTGGTGTGAGAAACAGAAAAGACCTTGACTGTGTGTAAGCACTGCTCAGCAGTAACTAAAACATGCGTGTGTTATCAACACTGTTTCCAGCACAAATCCAAAACACAGCCCCATACGAGCTACTATGAAGAAAATTAACTCTATCCCAGCCAAAACCAACACACATACACAACAGCATAATAGTTACTTGGGAAGACAAATGCCATAACTCCAAACGTCCCTCCTTCCTCATTCTTCCGCAGCTTTTATTGCTGAGCATGGTGTCATATGGTCAGTTGGGGTCAGCTGTCCTGGCTGTGTCCCCTCCAACTTCTTGCCCACCGCCAGCCTACTTGCTGGTGGGGCAGTGTGAGAAGGAGAAAAGGCCTTGATGCTGTGTAAGCACTGCTTAGCAATACCTAAAACATCCCTGTGTTATCAACATGGTTTTGGTCACAAATCCAATACATAGCCTCATATGAGCTACTATGAAGAAAACTAACTATACCATAAAATTAATTATCCCAGTCAAAACTAGTACAATGCTGTATATTCCATACTTACCCAAATGAAAAACAGGATTTTTGTGAAGACATTATACTAAGAGGAGAAAATGGGGGGGAAACAAATCACAAAAAAATAAGAAAAAGTTGTTTCATCCACATTATACTCACACTTTATCTTGGAGGTGGATTTACTACACTTTGCTTTTGAAATCCCGAATTATATCCTCTGGTGACCCAAGCCTGTTTTGCAATTAAATGTCTATTAAAATGTCATTGCTGGGCAATAGCCCTTCTCACCTTTCCTCTCCTAATAGCATAGCGGACTGCAGGATGTTTTCACAAGTCTGCAAGATGGATCCTTCATACTTAATGTATACATTACTAATAATACTGAAGCACAAAATTCCTCCATATCCACAAAAATACAGACAAAAGACACAAAAGCATCTAAATAATCACAAGTAGAAATGCTGTAGTCTTAGCTAGACTACATATTCTACTCTTGATCTCAAAAAGAATGCATGTAATCCTAGGGAAATGGTACAGAACGTTTTCTTTTAAAAAGTAATAAAAAGAATGGTTTCAGATGTCACTATAGAGAACATATTTTCATATTATTAACAGTTCTGCCAGTGTTTCTTTCCATTAAATAAGTTTCAACAACTGGTTATATTTTAATATAAGTTAATTAAAAATGGATTTAGTAAAGTAGCAATATTTCACTTGCTCATACAAGCTAACTGAAATATTCATAGAATCATAGAATCATAGGATAGTTTGGGCTGGAAGGAACCTTTAAAGGTCATCTAGTCCAACCCCCCTGCCGTGGGCAGGGACATCTTCAACTAGAGCAGGTTGCTCAGAGCACTATCCAGCCTGACCTTGAATGTCTCCAGGGATGGGGCATCCACCACCTCTCAGGGCAACCTGTGCCAGTGTTTCACCACCCTCAGTGTAAAAAATTGCTTCCTTATACCTAGTCTAAATCTACCCCCCTTTAGTTTAAAGCCATTCCCCCTTGTCCTGTCGCAACAGGCCCTGCTAAAATGTTTGCCACCATCTTTTTTATAAGCCCCCTTTAAGTACTGATAGGCTGCAATAAGGTCTCCCCAAAGCCTTCTCTTCTCTAGGCTGAACAACCCCAACTCTCTCAGCCTTTCTTCA
>NW_008825108.1:15388531-15406769 GCF_000699105.1 Pygoscelis adeliae | reverse complement strand
CGCCTACTAGTATCACCCATCGCCTTTTCTTAGTGGCGCTGGTTGTTATACGGGGGGCAGATCAGGCTGCATTACTCAGCTCCAGCCCTTCTCCTGGTGTGACAGGAGTAAGTAAGCAAAGTTCCTGAAAACTTGTAATGAAACCCTCTTCACTATTATTTTTTACACTCAGTGCCTGGATCACCAGCTAAATTGTACCTTTATGCCCTGTTTGTCTCTCCTCCATTTACGTGACAGTAGATGCCAATTCACTTAATATTTTTATATACTGATTTTCAGTCAGTGCCACTCATGCTTATTTGGTTGCTAGTTTTTTAGTGTAGTGGTGTAACTTTCTTCTAACCTTCCCTTATAAACTCCATTAGCTGTTTAAAAAAGCTGTAATAGCTGTAAAGCATTGATACTTGGCTAATGTGCATCGGGTCACTCAGGCCCAATATAGAATCAGCATGAATCTCATTGTCTAGTAGCATGTGAACCTGTGACTAGCAAGGGATAAACCATTTCTAGTGTAGGAATATGCTTGCCATAAATCACGCCAACTAGGAGATACGCAGCAGAAGTGGTTATGAATCTTGGGCATTTTGGGGTCCCTTGGAAGAAACACCTTTTGGTATCAAAGAGAGATTGTATTTCATATGCTTTATCTTTCAACAGGAGCAACTAAAACAATGGGAAAATTCACAGAAACTTAAATATTCATTGCCTATTGTATATATATTTGTATCCGATCCTCAGTTTATACAAATACCACTGATGTAGGTGTTCAGTATTGAAAACAGAAAAAGTAAAAAGTATGTTTTGCAAAATATGAAATTGCAAAATCAGATATGGCTAACAAATCATAATGTGTAAGATTAATCAAATGAATTATAAAATATATAGCTTCCATAAAGCAAGTATGGATCATGGCAGAGAATAAAAACCTTGCATAGTTCTGCAATAATAGGTATGTATTGTGTCTGCTACAACATTATAGCTATTAATAATATATCTAGATCACTGTGTATCAATTAAAAGGTGGCATTCTGGAATGAGCTTGAAACCAAAGTCTTCTCCTAATTAAGGATGACAAATTCTGTATTTATACTACATTCACCTTTCCTGTGTTTATACTTGAATTCTTTTTAAAAAAGCTCTGCCATGGAGAACTCTTTTGTTTTTCTTTCATTTACTTGAAAGTACTATGAATCTGGATGGCTTACTCAATGATTTTGGCTTTCCAGTTACATTATCATAGCAACATTTTCTTTAGTTAGTTGAATAGGTACAACCTGGCTGATAAACGGAGCTGATTAGTACAAAGTTCTGTTTTCCCCTGAGTACTCGTCAATGTACATCCACTTCTCGCAGTGTCATTTCTCAAAGTAAAGTTAAGTTATTGGCAGAAAATGTCAGCTGTCTTTTCTAAATGTTGCCATCTAAATATCTGACTGATATAAAATCTTCATTTTATATCAGTCTCCTTGGTAGCAATGTCATTAATGGTGTTCAAAGTCAGAGTCTGGTGGTCAACAAAACCTAGCCACGAGCCTCATGAACATTCACAGGTAAATTCCACTCATGGGCTCAATGGTAGTATGCAAAACAACCCCTGCTTTCCAAAGGCTGGGTAAAAGTCTGCTGAGCCGAAGAACCTTCTTCCATCAAGTGTTGATTTTAATGAAGTGGTCGATTTCCAGGAAAGGCTTAATAGGGACAAACAAGCATTCTCCAAATGAGTATTTTTCCTACCAGCTCTACTGTTTTTCATCCTGGGTCAAAGGAAATCTTAAGTATCAACCTAAGTCCATACATCTAAGCGAGTGTAGTAAGAGCTGTCTTGTTATTCATCTGTTCTTCAACCATTCTAGCTGTACTAGGTCATGGATTAGAGGACCACAATGGAGCACATTGGAAAACTAGTACATTGTGACAATCTAGTTTATAATATTTTTCATCATTATTATTCTGCTACTTTTATTCTTACTTTTATTCTCCTCCATTTCTATTCTCCCACCTACTTGTCTGAAGTAAATTATTTCTCTGTGTGTTCATTCAATGTGTTATGTTGAATAGGACCTTGGGATACAGCTTTATGGAGGGAGGAAGGCCTCATCATTAATTATATTAATTATAGTGCACTTAGCACAGTCAGCATGCTCAGGCTTCTGGAGACATCTAGTGAATATTTAGATGCAGAGTATACTCACTATTGGCATTGCCATTAACACTTCCACAGTAGCACTTCTGTACCTGCCTGACGTAGTCAGATTTGATGTCTACCCTTTTAGAACCATATTTTGAGGGTAGGTGTGGATACTGAAGAAGACATTATGTATGTCTCAACCTACTTGATCTAAGTTGGCTTCTCATCATCTTATGAGTCAGAAGTATCACCAAATTCTTGTATAATGCAATGGGACTCTCGTGATTTAGTTCACTGAACATTAACTAGAGAATCTAGGAACCCAGGTTTCTCACTTGTGTTATGTATTTGGCACATTTGACCTTGAATCATTTACCCTTATACTGTATTTTACTCTGAGATCGGCAGAGAAACAGCACCATCTAAGCACTGTTATTAATTATAAAGTCAAAGGTTATTCAATGCTTTGTTTAAGCTCTTTAATGGTGAAGTACACATTTTATCAATTTTTCATGTACAGTACTGTTTTTGTACTCCCACCAGCTCCTTTGTTACAGCGCATTATGGCATTAAATGTAATTTCAGAGAATTGCAGTTATCCTATGCTTAATTGACTCCAGGACACAAAATTAATCATTTCACAGGCCATGTTCATTTTATTTCTCTCTCTCTCTCTTGAGTATAATTATGTCTTTATACTGCATAGACACATGATCTACTGATAAAATTAAGAGATTAATTACTTTCTCTGATTTCTTTAAGATCAGATACAGCATTACCGTAGGACAGTCTAATAAGATCAAGGCAGATAATTACAAAGCTTTAAAAAGTATTGTTTGCTGCTTTCACTTTTGGATTATCAATAGACAGAGTATTGTGACTTCATTTTTAGGGCATGCTTCATAAGTTATGAAAAATTTCAGAGCCCCACTTTAGGCAGCAAAAATTCTTTGGTCAATGTCACACAAATCCTGTACTCTTGAATGGACAATACACTGTTTCAGCCAATGGATAGGTGAGAGGTGACGATATGGCACAATGTCATGAAGCACTCAGATCTCTGTCTATGTGCATGAGACACAGTAATAAGTTAGGAGGAAAAGCAAATAATATTTTGTTATTGTTAAATTGTTTATCACCGCTAAATTTTTTTTGTTAATAATATTTTAACCTAATTACAGTATAGATACAATTATTTTTATCATTAAACCTAGTCTTAAAGGAACTGTTTTAGACCCAAGGAAATATTTGGGTTCTTAAACTTCTATATTGTTCCTGCCATTAATTCAGTCTAGAAATTTTTGTTTTAAGTTAAAGTGCACATTTAAATGATATTCTTTTGCAGCAAGAAGTGTGTGTGTCTCTTTGTAATGCTAATCTAAACAGGCTAGAAAACTTAATTTTCTTGGTATGGAATATTGCCACTGCATTTGGGAAAAAAAAAAAAAAGGCGATGTACCTTATAACCAGTAAAGAAGATAATTCAAAGAAGAGAGGTTTGGACAATTAATTCTATGTGCCCTGGCTTGCTTTTCCAACCCTCACCCTCTAGGCTGCTGCATATATGGAAGGAAGGGAGAAGGTCTTCTTGGTTCTCAGTTTCTCCAAATCTCTCTTCTTCAGTAAAGCAGAAATAATCTATTTTACAAGATGTCAGAATACACATCTTATGAACAAAAATGAAATAAGAAGAGTCAACTAATATAATTTAGTTTGCTCAGGAAGTGACAGACTGATGGTCATTTGGGATGAAAACCTTCATCTCACTCAGAATCTGCAGGTCAATGAAAACCCATTTCTGAACTGGTGGACCCTCTTCCATGAATTCAGAATAATTCAGAAACTGTTCTTCCAGATGAATTTCATAAATATGAAAATAGCTGCACCAATCTTCAGAATGTTACTGGATCATTACTGGACAGCTATTAAATAATCATTATACGGTAATAATACTCATTTTCCCATAACTTTGAAATAGGTCTGCTGCAGTTTGCTTGTGTCTTCAAATCTAAGGTTGAGCCTGAAGGTGAGCTATCTGTATAATTTTCAAATGATAGAAAATAGGCTCATTTAAGCCACAATGCTGCTATATTTTAAATTTGTATTCACCCTATATGACACTGTTCTTCATTCATCACCCAGCCTGACTGACCAGTTCCATCTTCTTGCACTTTCAGGAGCCTCTTATATAGTAACACCTGTGCAAAGATCTGCATGCAGAGAATGGCTGAAGAATACAGAAATCTGCATAAGAAAATAGATAAACATGTTACATCTATGTATCTATCACATAATTTGCATATATAGGTATAGTCCTTTCAATACATGTAAGTCTGTAGAAAAACTTTTGCATGCAGCTCTGAGAGATTTGCATTTTGAAAATAGCTATACTACCAATGCTTATGATTTATATTTATTCCCTCTTAGCAATAGAAACTTCAGAATCCTCTGCCTTTCCTACTCAAGTTCTAACACCATGTTCTGTAATGTTATACAGTTTTCTAAATCATGATCTAATGAGATTTTTGTTAGTTAATGCAATGAAAATAGAGCTTGTGGGCTCCAAAAATCAGCTTCAGTTATGCACTTCCTTCATTGCCTTCTGGTGGCTCTTACACACGTTTTGCCCCAGTTGAAAACACTGTAGTTCGGCCAGAGACCCCTCCATTTTCCATTCTGTCCCTCTGCTCTGGTGTACCTGGCCTTCAGCCACTTAACTTTCCTGAATAGGTCATCTCTTAAGCCTTGGTCATGGTTTTTCCATTGTTCATGTTCATTTCATGTTCATGCTTTCTTAAAAAAAAAAGGACTAGAGAGACTAGAAATGCAAGCCTTGCAGCCTGAAGCTCCAGGAGCTAACAACCTTTTCTTGTGCACAGGTACACAGAGAGGGAAACGGCCACAGAATTGCTTCACAAACAGGGACTATATACCTAATTATTTACTGGAGTTCTAATGAGAAAGGCATGAGTTCTCTGCCAGACAGTAAACAGTGGGAGATGTGTGTGTTTTTCCACTCAGGGAATATTTGGGAGTCGTCATGAACATAGAGTCAGATAATTATGGAAACTGAACTGAAGAAGGAATATGATGTGAGGTATTTTAAATCTTGATAAAGACTTTGTAAAAGATCATTCCTCTCCTGTTGATCCTGGGCTGCTGAGAAGACTTCAGTTGTGGGTGAGACAGTTCTCAGACCACGACTCAATGCTTTAGCAGACAATCAGCAGAAAGGCTGTCGGTGAAATCTCCACATTACTTAAATAAAGGATGTTATGACAGCTGTACTAGATGATGATAGGATGTGACCGGGCAGATCTTCACCAGGAATAAGTGCTAGGCCTGCTTGGTTGCTTATCACACCTGCAGGATTATTATGAGGGTCGTGGATATGAATTGCTAGGTGGGTATTACTAGACTAGAAAAGGAGAACTATGAGACAAAAGTCCTCTGAATGTTTACACTACTGATGAGAGGGTGAGATAAGCATGAGTAAATCGCTATGATGAGTGCTTTTCATATTCATCTGCTGGTGCAGTGTTTTCTTCTTGCTGAAGAAAACTTTTTTGTTTCACACATGTGCTTGGAGTTTGGAGTGGCCAAAGAAGATTTTTAAAGGTCCCAGAGGTTCTGGACAGGGGCTCAAGACAGACATACCTGTGGGGTTTTTCTTGTTGCTTTTTTTAAGAAAGATTCTGGAATGATGCCTAGTTATTGGTGCTCCTTCCAACAAGAGACTAAAGGGTTACAAACAACAGGACAGAAAATAATAAAACATACATAAGGAAAAAATAAACTAGATACATATTCTAACATGAAAATCAATAGTCATGAGGCAGATCTAAGGGTAAAGGAACCAGAATAATAAATGCTAGTCAATGAGATAGATGAACATAAAATATCTACATGGTAATACGAAGTAGTGAAATAATTATGCATTTCTACAATAGTACAACAAGTTATAAACTCACAGAACAAATCAAGTGAACATCTGTGTTACTGAACCGTACGGCTGCATGGCCATCACTTATTGGAATAATAAATGCTGAAGGAACATACTATTTAACATGAATATTTGGGTATAATTTATATAAATGATAGAATAGAATTTAATGAGAACAAAATGTAGGCTGTCTTTCAAGAAAGCTTCCAGAGAGCAATATTTAGCTTACAGGGCAAATTTTGAAGAATAATAATCAAGAACTACTTCTTTACCCTGAATCATATAGTTTTAACTCTTGCGGCAGTCAGGTTTTCTGTCCCAATACCTAGGTTCAGTGCTGTCCAGTGATGACTATTCTCGTTCTATTTAGTCTTGCAAGGAATTGCAATTTTTGAATCAGATAAACCTGTGCTTTATCTTTTAGAATGCTCCTGATTCTCAGGTGTGGAGGGGGGAGGCTTGAATATGTAGGCAGAGGATACCCTAAGCATTCAGAAGTAGAGTTTTAAAGGCAAAAATTTAAAAGTCAAAATATTCTTTTTAATATCTCAATATTTTGAAATATCTAGTTTCAGAAGACCTGATTTGTTATTTCTGGTGTCTTTAAAATGGCTGTATTAAGGTACTAGGAAGAGGCCAGTGTCACGGTTAACTCCATATAACCTACTGCTCTCAAAGCAATCCAACTGTAAGTCTTCTTGGTCACTATTTTTGTCATTTGTTTGGCTGCTTCCTGTGAAGATACAACCTCTCTTGACAGAAACTTCTGGTTCCATTTAATTCTCTTTTATCATTGCTACAGCAGTTCAGTTCAGTTCAGGGTTACGCTATGGCTTGATTTGTGCTTTCAATTCTGATGGAAATGAAATTTAAAATGAAGGGGAAATATTGATGCTGCTTCAAACTAGTTTTCTACCTGAAATATTGTCCGGTACCAGTGTGCTTGAAATTGGGCTCAGGTGTGAAATGTAAAATGAAGAAGGTGGCATATACAGCATATAGTATTCATAAAATACAGCAAGTTTAACAGATTTAATATTATTTGGAGTTAATATTTCACTTCTGTCTATGCCTGTGATCCTTTATTATGCATGTCTGAAGAGTCCAATATCCATTAGAGTCATTATAAATGCCTTAAGGACTCAGAAAAGCTCTGCTGTTTCTCCCACAATCACTCCCAAAGTTATTCAAATTCTTTAAAATACATTTTAAACAAAAAACATAAGTACTTTCTGAATATAGAAACTTCTTATTAAAATAGAATCAAAGAAATAACTGCTGGAAAAGGAATAAACCTTGGTGGCCTTTAACATCAGAAGAAACATTCTACTTCAGGCTGCCCAGGGGTTCTGTGACAGTAGTTTAAAACAAACAAAAATAGAAGTGTCATTTCTGTACATAATGTTGCTAATGAAGTGCTTTATGCACTAAAATTTATTTTAGTGCATAAAATTCCTTTGAAGCGAAATGTAGGCAATTAATAAAAAATGCCTTCTGCCCATAGTCAGCTATGTTTATTTCAAAATATTGAATCTCTCTGATTTTTCCTGGTGCCAGAAAAAATATAAAAACTTGTCAGATAATTTTAAAGCCTGTACTTTATTTCTCTGAACAAAATATAGCTCAGATTCAGGCTGGTGTGGGGGTTGGGCTTGGGCTTTGGTTTGGGGAGGGTTTTGCACATTTCCAAATGGGGATATTTCTATCATTTATTTTCTATGTTGTAATATGACTTTCATTTTAAGTAGGAGAGCTATTTTTTTCCTGTTAAAACATAAAAAGATTTTTGAAAATATAATAATTGTGAAACTGTTTCTGGAGAGTTTGTTTTGTAGCTCCTTTGGTAATGTGCAAATCCAAGTTAGTTTAATAGCTCAATAGGAATAGCTCAATAGGAATTGCAGACAACTTATCAAGTGTGTGGTATTCTGCAGATATAAATTGTCTAATTATTCATGGCAGAAAAGGAAGGCTTCAGTGTAGGAACTAAGCTGGTTTTTATAAACATCTTTGGACATGAGAGAGATGATGACCATTTTGCATGAAAGAGAAACCAACGCAGAGATGCAAAACGCTTCCCAAGAGCAATGGCATCTTAGCCAAGCTTGAGTATCTGAGAAAGGACTTCAGTTTTGAACTTCATGGTTTATATTCTTCGGTTCTGAATATTAATCTCTGCTCTTAGGCACAAAAATTATACTGAAACACGTACTTAGCTCCTCATTTCAAAAGGGACTAGAATCAAATCTAGTTTTCTGGATTCTGCTAAGGATGTTTTCCAGAATGCAGCAGTACAGAAAATTTATTTATCTGTAATAGAAAAGAGCGGGTTATTTTCTTATTGACTGTATGCTTTGTTTAGTTCTTTGCTTTTGCTTGCTTGTACTCATGTTATTATGGAAAAATAAAATTCTGAAATTATGAAAATCCATTTTTTGAAAGCTTTCCAGAAAAGAATTGCATCCAAGTCACTATTACAGAATGCCAGCCAAGGGACTTGCCTTTGTGTGGAATTAGCTACGTCCAACTGCTTCCTAACAAGTGACATGGAGGCTCTGGGGTTCGATATGTGGTTCGCTGACCTTCTCATTCTCCATAATAAACACTGGGAGTTTTCTTTTCTCAGAAGGGCTTTTGTTACCATTGCTGCATCAATCATTCTCATATTTCCAATTCAGTTATTCAGCATCCTTAGGGCTCTATTGTGAATCTTCATTAATGTATTTCCAACTTTCATAACCAATTTAATTTGAATTCTGAATAAATCAGAGCTGCTTACAGAGGACATTCTTCGTTCTCTTTCTGCATGCAATCGATTTAGACTCTGGGAAGATCATCCGCAGTTACTCAGAATTCCTTGAAATTCTGGTCTTGCCATGATAAAATATGCATAATTAAAAAGGAAAAATATCTTAAACTTGGAAACCCAATTTACCTGGCTTTTACATCTCTCTGAAGAGCTGTGTGAGGTGTAATTGCTTAAACTCAGTGATTTGTACCTCCCTAGCTTGTATTATATAGTCAGCAGGTGAAATCTTATGTAAGTAGTCACTTTACTCACATAACACATTGCCTACACCAAAACAGGTTACGTTTTTTGCATTTCACCTTGGCTGATGAGCTGAAGCATGAACTCTGGGCTGCACACTGGGCTGTTGCCAGGCAAGGAACTGATGGCCCCGGGCTGAGTTGAAATGGAGTCCTGGGCCGTGGGCAGAGGAGGGGGAAGCCATGGGAGAGAATAGACATGACTAGGAAAGCCTCTGAGTACCTTCAGGACCTTTACACTTTAGGGCAAATTCTCTTTGTTTTCTTCATTTTGCCTGTAATCATGACTCATAGTGGTCTGAGTACAGACAGGCTATGAAGCGAGTAGGAATCTCTGGTTTTGACTCAGCAATAAAAATAGAAGTACCTGCATGCATGACTCCAGCTGACTTCAGGTGGATGTCAGAAGTCGAGAACTGGTTGTTCAGTAACACTTGGAAGCTGGCATTTTCAGGGCAAATTAGTTGTGGCTTCTCTTTCAGCTAAAGATAATTACTATGTAAGTTCCTGTATTAGGTTATATTAGATTATTTTCTTATTATTTTCCTGTTTTTTTCCTCTGCTGAATATGTGCTTTTTTTCTCTGTTTTTAAAGCCTATTACTAATACACTCTAAAGGAATGTGCTCTATCTGTTCACGAACAAGTCATAATTTTGCCATTTACAGTGGTTAATAATAATTAGTTAGTATGTGCCTTTTAGTTACTTTTCAGAAATTGGGTGTTTAGGTCGGCAATGTGTAAGTCAGTGATGTTGTAAGGATGGCACAGTGATGAGGAGCTCATTTTTCTTATTTATTCCATAATCAAACATGCCTCAAAGTGTCTTTTTAAGTTTGTTCATTCTTATTTGCATTCACTTAATGTTTGAATAGATAAAAACCTCAGCAGAATGAATAAATATATAATTTGACATCAATAGCAGGGGAAAGCATATTAAGGCAACGTGAAGAATGAGTCATGAATTAGTCTATTATGAAAAAGTGGCCTTTTGCAGTTTGTTACACTACAAGAATAGCAGTGATGTGATCACTCCTGAGACCACAAAACAGAATTCCCTTCCTTCCAAGCATCAGTTGCCAGATCAACTTTAAAGTTGTATTTGGAATCAGATGGTTTCTTTCCTGAATCAAGCAGAAATTGCTCTTCTCTCTGCTAATGATGTAGAGCAGACTTCAGCAGTGATAGATGGCAAAAAGGGTTGGGTCCTGATGGCTGCTCTCACGTCACCTAAATCTTGCCATCCACTCTCTCCTTTTTTGGCTTGGAACTTCTTGCTCAGATATCAATTGTTGAAAAACCCTCCAGCAGCAGTGTTTCCACTGATAGTGTCATTGCCTTGTGATAGGCAAAAATGGCCTTGTGAAAGATGTAGGGATACATAGGGTAAAATTAATATTTTATAGCGGATAAATGAAGAAGTTAAAATTTGTTAAATTTTCTTTCTTTGATGGCAGTTTTGCTGAGCACAGAAATACTTAACTCTGAAAATCAGCTGATGGAAGATGATCTGTAATACACGAGAGACCAATTTGGCCTTTAGAGGAATGATTTAAACCAAATGCATTTAGTTCAGCAGAGCACAGAGGAATCAGAGTACACTATTCCTGAGAGCATGTACTAACAGAAGAAGAGGGTGTAGAAAACCAGGGAGAATTGCTGGGGGAACTGCTTCAGGTATTGGATGACTGCCCATGCTGAAGATGAACAGCAGTCACATAAACTCCAAACTTAAAAGGCATAAATTTGTCAGGCAGGTTCGTTTTCAGAAAACGCCTAGCTTGAGTGCTGAATGGTGGTTGTGATAAGTTTCTAGGCTCAGTGTCAATACTAACAGGCTTGAGCATAACAACATTTATCACAGTAAAAGTAACCAGGAATGGTCAGATCCCATTTCCCAGCTTGCATTCAAATTGGTGAAAGTTGGAATCACATGTAGGTTTAAGCTCATATCTGCTCATGACCCTGAAAGCCAGGTAGAAAGCTGCTGGACCTGGTTGCAGCCTGTCTGTATATAGTATATGTGGCACCTGCAGGTGCATATTCAAAGGCTAGGACTCCTCTCTTCATGGTGACACACAGCTTTTCTTTCTCTCAAACTCAGATGCAGACATTTCCTTCCTTTAAAAATGTCTGGGAATGCTAATTAGCTTCAGAGTCAACATGACAAGACTGAACTGATCTATGGGGAAGACAGCAGGAAGCACAGAGAGGTGCAGCAATTCTTCTTCTCCTAATTATGGCTTCTGCTCATGGTCTGTAGTTATCATCAAGGTAGCCAATGCTTTTTAAGTCTCAGGTGATAGAGGAATGTATAATCACCATTTGTATCCAGCCATATCTCCAAAATAGACCTCAGCATAGCAATCCGTGACTGTCATTCCAATGATTCACAGCTGCTTTACTAGGATTCTCCCAAGTCAATTCAAAAAGTTTCAGCTCAGGAACAATACTGCTACCTGCACATTAGTAGGGCATTTCAGTGGTACTCCAAGGTTTCTGCTGCTCCTACAGCTATTGAAAACCTCCATGGTACATTAAAATTAGGAGGGAAACTGAGAATACAGTGACTTTGTCACTGACTGAAGTGTCTTAGTTACATAGTTACAATTCCTCCATGGAAAGTTAACTGTAACTAGCGTACTGTGGGGTTTATTTGTATTTTAAATATCAAATAAATTCAATTTGAAATGTCCCTTTAAAAGCCAAAGTGGTTTCTGGTGTAGTAGATGTCATCTTCCACCAGTGGACTATTTCCAGAGCTAAAGTCCCAGCTAATGAATGAAAAAGTATTCTCAGATATAAGACCCCATTTCAGAAATGTTTCTTCTAGGAAAGGTTTGGCATCATCTGAAAGATGCACACATTCACTTGAAGAAACTTCAGTCTGCAGATATCTGAATATAGTCAAGATCTCTATTGATGTATCCTTTGCTTACCAATCCAGTCCACCATTTCCTCACTTTTTGTTGTTCCTCCCTTATTGTTCCTAGTTTAAAGCTCTCTTCACCAGATTGGCCAGCCTGTTGGCAAAGATGGTTTTGCCCCACTTGGTTAGATGGATTCCATCTCTTCCTAGCAGTCCTTGATCCTCAAGTGAGCAGATGGGAGCCTCCATTCCCCATGGCAGGGAATATTCCACTGCTATCACTCACCACTTCACCTTGTTGCTGCTGCACAGTTCAGTTTCAGCCAGCTCTGGTTCTTCATTGGACATATTTCCCAGCCCCTCGTCTTCCACTGTGGCACTGAATCTATTCTGTAGTTGCACATCTGCAGGTGGAGGAGAAGGAGCTTTCCTGCTGTTGCCAGAACTCATAAGCTTCCAGTCTGACATCCAAATGGAGTCTCCATTTCCCACCCCAGTAAGCACAGACTCCGCCTGCCTCTCCTTCAGTACACGAAACCTGTCTGAAAGCTCCTTAGCCTAAGGAAATCCAGACACATATTTTCTTAACTCCCTACAGAAATGTCAAAGCATGTGACTGTCTCAGAGGAGAGCTGAACCCAAGACATCCTAACTATATAGATGCTCATTATATGAGCGTTGTGCTCATATTTACTTTTTCTTCTTATCCAAGATACTCATGAATTTTCACATGCAGTGAAATAGCTTCAGTAGAGGGGTTGGAGAGTGGGTGACACATACTCCTGTGCTTGGTGTTGCCTATCAACTAATTCTCTTAAGTCAACTCACTGCTACTTGGAAGGCCCCTCCAGCATGCCTCTCTATGCCCTGGTGAGGATCCTAGGCACTTAACACTGCATTTCAGACTCCACTCACGTTCATGAACCTGACACTGAGCTGTGGAAATGCTCTGCTTTGCAACATTCGAGTACCTGTCTGGATATAGCACTTTGGCCTTATCATCAGTGGGGGGGAGTAAAGCTTATGTTGATATCGGATAGTCTGACAAGTTTAAATACTCAGTTTATCAAAGATTCTGTTTGACTCTTCTTTGTTACCTTCAGTAATGAAATAGCTGGTGACAATCAAGGGGGAAGTAGCATATTCATAGAGTGTGATCACGTCACAGTAAACACTATCTGTGATTGAACACTCAAGTAATTGCAGTGTGTAGTAAAAATTGTACTGTTAATCTGATAGCCTGATTATCTCAGCACAGCACTGGGGATTTGCTTGCTCCTTAAATAACCTGAAAACTAAGCTACAAGTGATGTTTATTAGTATCAAAATCATAGAGTGATGAAGGAATGAAATACATTGTTTTGGGACTTAAAAGAAAACAGATTGAAAACAAAAAACCAAACCTAAGGTTCCTTAATTTGAACTCAGAGTCAAAGCACAAGTACAGGATCTACAAATTTTATCCAAGAGAAAGCTTGCCATCTAGCATTAACAAAATTGCTATTAATAAATGTGATCCCATAGACACCATGTTATTTTGGAGAACGTGGCCTTTCTTTTAGCTTGCTCTGGACCTAAATAGGTCCCTATCTTAGAGTGTCTTTTTGCAAAGTTAAGCCTGAATCATTCAATCACTTGAAGGTCATAAATAAAATGTATACTGAACTTCTAAGCCCTTTTTCCAGCCACATAGCCATGTAACCTATAAGGCGTTTAGCACAATAGAGAGAAACAGAGTAGTTTGCATTGGAGGTGGCTCTTTTCAAATGGAATTCCCAACCTAATTCTACAGAAGGAAACTGATGGTCTAATGGATCAGCACAGGTACTTCATTAGTCATATGCACATGGAATATGGTGGCTAGTTTTTATAGTCAGGTTGGACAAGGGAACAGTACAGAGGAGCATGTATTTCTCCCAGAAGAAAAAATTAATAAACGAGGTGGATTGGGCTAGTGTAGATTTTCTCTTCATACTTTCAGGAGAACTGCACAATTTACCTGAAAACCTGTCTTACTAATGCAACTTCTAATTACAGTTTGCAGAGTCACAATAACAGTCTTCCCATTCTTTCCTTAGTTAAAACTACTTTATATCAAAACTTTTAATGTGTGGCTAGTCATTTTCTTGAATAAATTAAACTCCAGCTGTCATTTTCTGAGCTATTTTTGCTTCAATAGAATCAGGTTTTTAACTGTTTAATGATGCGTATTACTGCTTTAAAAGGTTTTGTACTTTTCCTGTTACACTGAGGAATAGTAATGCTCCACCGAAGCTGGGCATACAGCTGTTTTCAACCTGCAGAAGTGTGATTGTTCTGCTTTTGGGAAGAAATAACTGAAAACATGGGAATCATTCCCCAAAACACAAACAACAGTCTGTCAGCTGCCCTAGGAAAGTAAAAAAGTTTTAGTTAACACTCTTAATGGGGCTATGTGTGTTGGAGGAGATGGTTAGAGACATTATAGAAAATTTCTCATCACGGTTTTAAACACAGGGGAACTTTCTAGCCTGAGCACTGACAGTTAAAATAGGATGTCCGGGATATCAAACAAAGATACCAAACTTTGATGTTGACAAATGAGGAGACTGCATAGTTTTGAAAATAAGTAGGACTGCATAAAGCAATAGCCAAATTCATCTTCTATTTCTCCCAAAAGGAAACAGTCTCCAGTAAAAAAAACAGGGCAAAGAGGCACAAAATTTTTTATTAGTTCAGTTTACCTCCCCTAAAAATGGGTACAAAGTTCAGGATCTGGCTGAAATCTTACCTTTATTAGTTCATGTCTACTTAATTATCCTGAGGACTGATGCTGAAAATGTTCTATTGAAAGAAATCTTAGTATTTTCTACCGAAAGAGATTTTGGATTCTATCAGCCTTTAGGATCAATTCTGCTCTGATTTGATTATCCAAAATTTGATGGGCCTAGTGACAAGCACAATGTATTTAATTCTTAGCATCTGTATAACATCCTTCAGTGAATTATTTCTTTCTATAAAAGGCAAAATTGTGCTTTTCCATATTTTCATCAGGCAATATAAAGTTCCTGTTCTGCAGAGCACTATGTATACTGTCTTGAAACAATCTGTTAGTCTTTCCTATTTGAAAATCAATGATACACACTGAAGATGAGTCATTACAATATACATGATAATAAAATCGCCAAAGGATAGTGGGCAATTTTGGGTTGCTTTCACTTTATTTTTTTCAGTGGTGTTGCCTCCAACACAATGCAAATAACTCTCACACAAAGAAGTGAAGTGTATCTTTAAAAGTCTTTAAAAAAGAAACAAAAATTGCTCTTTCTTTTTACTATATATAAAGGCTACATTCATGAAAGTTCATTCCTTACCAATATTCTTGCTAAATAAACCTTACATTAGACTGAGATTTTCAGTTCTCAAACAGAACTCCCAAAGAGAAGGTAATCTTCAATTCCATAAAAATACTAACAGAATTTAGTATTGAAACTTGCTTCAAAAAGCAAGTGTTTTTTCTTACAGGGGAGTTTCTTTCCCAGGTAAGTTTTCTAATTACCAGTGTCTTATACTAATTATTTCGCTTCAGAATTTGGAATGTAAATGGAATTTGTTTATTGTTCCATTTACTATGTGTGAAAAGTTTATAAATTCATACAGCTGCTGTGTAAATCAGGGGCTATAATCCAGAGATCAGTTTTACATTGGAGCATAACATTGATGAGTGATTTGTGAACAAATAAACTACGGTGAGTTTTACTTTAAAGGCAGTGCAAATACAAATGGCACTGTTCGCATGGTGAAGTGTGACATTACAGTGTAAGGGCTTGATCCTTTCAAACTCCAACTTCTCTGCATTCCTATTGAGAACAGTGAAAAAATGAGAGTATTCATTATCTGACAAAGTTACACCTGAAATCCTCACCTTGTTTCTTCTTTATTGCTCTCTTCAGGAATAGCCAAGCTGACGTGAAATTGTTATGAGCCTTCGGAAATCCAAATTTTTTTCCAAATTCAGTGATATAACTTAGAAATTCATAAGAACATATTTAATACTAAACTAAACCAAAATTTCATCTAGACCTCTGTCCTGTCTCTGGCAAAGCCCTGTAGCAGATGTATAAGAACAGGTCAAGCAATACATATTAATTCCCTAACATTCTCCCAGCCTTCAGTAATTTGAAATTTATTGATATCTTAAGTGAGAGATGGTATCTTTATGCTTAATAATCCTTTCCAGACTTTAGTTACACAGTCTGGTTGCTTTGGGGTATAAGTAAAATTTAACAACACCACCACCCTGAGTGGAATAATTAAACTACTTTAAAATATTCTATCACCTCATCTTTTACATTTTTCAAAGTCTTCTGAAAGATTTTCATCTGTGTTATTAAAACCAAGGATGCAAAACACCTCATTCACGGGAGAAGATGAGCATTAGAGGTCCCTGGGCCTTGTGATCATGCCTCACAAAAGAATTTTGGAAATTTCCACCTGCACTCAATAGCAATTAGCTCATCTCTTAACCTTCATCACATTTATTCATACCTGGATTGGAAGGGTGATGACTGGAAGGTGTTCAAGGAAAGGCTCTAGAACGACATAATACAAAAATGGAAAAGAATAGCCTTACAGTAATTATTTATTTTCAATGTAAAGGCAAAAATCAAAGACATTTTGACAGTGACATTTTAGCCTGATATAAATCACAAGGAAATTATTAATGTGAACACATCCCCAGCAGCATTCACACTCTTACAGGTTTGCAATTTATCACTTCAGATATCAGAAGCTGAATAGAGTCTTTTGCAGTCACAGGTTTACATCCGTGACCTCATCAATGTCTCTGGGATGTCCGAATTGAAATGAAAGTTCCAGTTTGGCACATCTATTATCTGAAATGTTTTTCACCCTTTTTGTCTCCAAAGCTGCTGCTGAAAGTGTACAGACCTTCCCATTCAGGCAGAAGAACTGACTTTGCCTCTAGTTACATATCCACCATGTTGACTATGTAAATATGATAGCTGAAGTTGCTTCATTGTACTGCTGTAAACTCACATACCATTCATGTTAATATAAAATTAAAAAATATTCTGATACCATAAGTGCACAGGCTTGATCATCTGAACTATATTTTTCCCCCTGCCTTGGCTTCCATTAACAAGTCATTCTCCACCACAAAGTAAAATGCATAATTTGGAAAAGGTGGAATTACAATAGGGTTTAAATCAGTAGTCACAGAGGTGAGCTTTCAGCAGCCCATCTTCCTCATGGATCACATCCAAATAATGCTAGTGTTCTAAGCCCTGAAAATTGATAATATTCATCTACTGAAAGAAGTCATCTCCTGTAATGAATCTCTCTGTTGTGTTTAAGTCTCTTGCCTAGTTAAATGCGTTATAATGCTTTTAAAAATTGATCCTTTAGGATAGCTTCTGATCACAAAAAGAACATTAGTTCATTTTTATCTCTTCTTGGTTATGTAGGGCAATTAGCACAAAGTCTTGGCAGACAGTTCTCCTTTTCACAGTGATTGTTAAAAAGGTATCATGGGAATATAACCAAGCTTTTACAACACATGCCTGATGCAAAAAGCCATTTCATCACATACAGCAGCAAGAAAGCATTTATCACCAAAGCTGTCTGGAAAATGTTCAGCAACCATCTGCCAATTAGAGAATAATCTTCTGTTCATCTGCAGCAGAGAACACCTATTTAGCTGGCAAGCAGGCATACAGCAGAGGCAGCTAACAGGTACTTTGGTAGTTAGCAGGGCAGTTAGCTCAGCTGGAGACATGAGAGAGACCCAGAAACTCTGCTCCATGCAGCATGGGACTGTTTGACTGTGGTGGTGACATGCTACAGGGCTCTGTCCCCATGACTGGCTGGAAAAAGATTTCCCAAGTCAAAGTCCTTGGACCTGGTGCACTCCAGAGGAGGGAGGATGCCACGCAGGACTGGGGCCACAGGGAGTGCCCGGTGCTGCTCCCTGGGGCTGGAGCTGCTGGTGGCCTCACCTGCAGGAGCTGTGCTGTGGCTGAGGCACTAAGTGACCAGGTACAGGAGCTGTGGGAGGACGTGAGCAGACTGAATAGCATCAGGAAGGATGAAGGTGATGCCCATCTACAAGAAGGGCCGGAAGGAGGATCCGGGGAACTACAGGCCTGTCAGCCTGACCTTGGTGCCGGGGAAGATCATGGAACAGTTCATCTTGAGGGCGCTCACAAGGCAGGTGCGGGACAACCAGGGCATCAGGCCCAGCCAACACGGGT
>NW_008825108.1:15384523-15387608 GCF_000699105.1 Pygoscelis adeliae | reverse complement strand
AGGCTGCCCAGGGAAGTGGTTGAGTCACCATCCCTGGAGGTATTTAAAAGACGTGTAGATGAGGCGCTTAGGGACATGGTTTAGTGGGCATGGTGGTGTTGGGTTGATGGTTGGACTCGATGATCTTAGAGGTCTTTTCCAACCTTAATGATTCTATGATTCTAAGAGGTGACAACAGGGTCTTCACAGTGACATTGCAGAGCTACACAGTGCAAGGAAGGAGGGGCAGGGACAGTCAAGTTGTGGATGGAGACTCCCAAGATGCTGAAAGCTTGTGACTTCTTGCATCAGGGAGAAGGGTCTTTCTTTGCCCTCAGATCTGAATTTACAGAATCAGTACAGTGCCCTAACAGCCAAGGAAGGGGAACAAGTTCCCTGGGGAGAATGCAAAGTCAGCTAAGCCTGACTCACACATTAGCACCAAGAAGACAGGCCAAGTGATGGAGGTTCCTTCTTCAGGGCAGGGAGGTACTGATCAGAGTTGCTGTCATGGCATTCTTATCTCTTGCTGGCAGCCTGCATCAAAGATATTGCAGAGACACTCACAACGCTTTTTTACACCTCAAATTGTTCTCTCTCACTGTTCATCCATGTGGTCACCAATGACACTGTAAAGGGAGACATGGAACAAATCAACGAGGGACTGCAGAGTTCTGTGGCCAAAGGTGGAAGACATGGGAGCCCAGGTGCTGTTGTCCTCAATTGTACAGGTGTCTGGGAAGGCTTTGGGTAGGAGCTGATGTGTTATGCAAGTTAACAGCTGTTTGCATAACTGTTGCTGTAGTTAGTGCTTTGGCTTCTGTAACTATGGTCACCTCTTTGGGATATGGACTGTTTAGCAAGAGATAGGATTCCTAGAGTAGGAGACCTCCTAGCGTAGAGACTTTTCAGGACAAATTTCTGATCAAATTCCAGCTCAAAACTCCAGACCCCAGAACAGTTTGGCCTTTACAGTACTTATCATAATGTGATACACAGAAAGCCCAGTTTCAAATCACTCTGGCTCTACCTCATATACCTACATTCTGTAAAACTGCCTCTGGATGCAGAGTTAGCATCTGTTTCTTCAGGGTTATTTGTTACTCATACAAAATAGAACAACTGAAGCAGAAGAAATCAAGAAGGCAACAAATACTGAATCTAATCTTGTGGTTACTGCCAACACCTAGGACAAGAGACAACAAGTGTCTGTCTCAGGACCTCAGTTATTTATACAAAATGGAAGAGCTCAAACAAGAACACTTGAAAAATCCTGAATATTTTGAATCCCCCCTCTCTCTCTCTGAATATTATTCCGCCCTTCTCCCTAGTCCATCTTCTTTCTTCTCCCCAAATTATATAGCTGCCCCAAAAATTTCTGATCTGTACAAATTCAGATAATGAGAATTAATTCAGATAATGAGAATTCTGAGCATTTTAAAAAAATTCCATCTCAGAAAAAGTTTCTTGGAATATTCCTTATATAGCTTAATTTAACTGAAAAACAACATGCATAAATCTCTCTTATATTTTAAAATATGGAAATACTAGTGCAGAGGTGAACTATGAAGACATAGAAAGTTTTAGAAAATGACATATGCTGATCTAGCTAATTGGATACAAACACTAAAATGCCTTCTGCAAAGCACAGGTGAAAGCAAACATAGGTAATCATCATATTTTGGTTCCCATCCCTGTAGCTATAAAATATGTGTCATCAGTACCATGAAATTGGAAAACAAACATGTTCTAAATCAAAGAAACAGGGCTTGGTCTAAACTCCACTATTTAGAAGACATGGTATCACAAACAACGTTAATGTTCTTTGACAATGTTCACAACCATTAGAAAATTGAAGTCATAATGAAACTGCAGCTAACTCACAATCTTCTGGCCCTAGGATGTACATTGTTGATGTGTGTATTCTGGAAGCCCCATCTGTTAGGAGCCAGGCTTTATATACTGAATAATTGCTAAATTCCAAGGAGACCAGGTGGCAGGGCAAATTAATTTGGAAAGAAATAGAAAAGTCATGGGGGAGGGAGCAGAAAAATTGTAGGAGAAAGTTAATTCAGCATTTTCTGAATGTATTGAATGATGACAGGAATAAAGAAAGGAAGAAAATATGCAACAAAATGCAGAGAGGAAGGGGGAAGGCAGGAAAAGAAGGGACACTTTTACATCAAGAGGTGTTTATGGAGATATTTCTGGGACTACAAGAAATGAGAATGTAAGGGAGATGCCAAAAGCTGAAGATATTGCCATGAAAATTTCTATTCGTGAATATTCATGCTCTCAATAATTACTCAATCATATATTTGTAAATCAATTCACAATGCCATGTGTAAACCAAAATAAATTTAATCTTCCTCTTTGTGAATTGTTGAAAATAGCTCTAATGTGAAAAGGAGAAGAGAGGAGGGGAAAGGAAGAAAGCCAGAGGTATTTTAGCTTCCTAGTTTGAGTGGCACATTCCCAGTTTTTCATGTGAGAAGCACTCAGAGAAAACTAACCAGATAGATACAAACACCACAACTGCTACTATAAACACAGGAAGCCTTCTGTGCAAGAAATCTCTGACAAGAACACAGGGGACCATAAAGCTGCATTAAGGTTTCTTTAAAGAGCAGCTGGTGTCACATACGGTTCTGCTGTCCTAGTCCTCACATGCTCCCATTGTCAGCAGTAGATGAGACAGGGTAGTTAGGCTAAACTGATTTCATTAAAATTTTGATTACTGTGGTAGTCTTTTGGCTGTATATATATACAATAATCAAGCAGATTGCCTAAATTCAGAAGTAAATCAGTAATATATTGGTATAGCCAGTGCAGAGGCCTATGACACCTATAAATTACAAGTGCACTACTCAGAATATAAATAGTATTAACTTGCATTGAATCCAAATGTAAGCATACAAAAATTGTGAAATCAACAACAGCACAAAAGAATTTATTAACACAGTGGCATCATAGCAAAATACAATACATACTTAGGTTATATAATTTTACCTAAGTATTTGAGCAGTGTGACCACCAAAAGGGCAAAGAAAGAGGTACGTAGGAGACACCCAAGTAAGAGAAAGTTACCAGGCCAAGGGCAAGATAA
>NW_008825108.1:15313927-15384458 GCF_000699105.1 Pygoscelis adeliae | reverse complement strand
CCAAAACAAAAACAAAAGCCAAAAAGAAAATCCCAAAGACAAATAACAAGATTAATAGTATCAGGAGCAGAGAAGACTCCCTTTTTTGGGAGGCAGGAAAAGCTGTCTCAGTCCTGACCACCCCTGACTAAGCCCATCAAGGACAGTAGCCTTCAGTGCTAACTGTATGGCATCAGCTCCATGGCTAATTCGGGATATAACTCTTGAACACTAACAGTTTCATATATGTAGTGGTGTTGTAATCATATTGCATAACAAGTAACAATGAGAATGAAGTGTGTCATTAATGAATTTATTTAGCAAAATTTAGTTTTGAAATTTAAAACTGATCTGGTTTATGGGTTTTCTAAACATTCCCATTGCAGCAATCTCTACCGATCTGACACATATATTCAGTTGCAAATATAGGCTCCTGTGGAAAAATGTGACTCAGTGTCCAGTTCTAGACCACTTGTTTCCAGGTTTTCTACAACCAGTTTATTTTTCTTTTTTTTTCTTTTTTTTTTTTCTTTTTGTGCAGTTCAGAACATCAGAATCTGTCACCACACAGCATTCCTAGAATACATGAGTTGTCAACACAACCAAACATGCTCAGCTTGCTGTCTGTCAGGACCCTCATGCCATTTTCATCAGACCTGCTCCCTAACAGTTAGTTTTTAGTTTGTACAATGGAAGAGTTTAGTCCATCCCAGATGCAGGACTTTATATTTGTCCTTGCTGAATTTCATTAGATTCCTGTTGTGCATTCCCCCAGCCTGCTGTCAAGCATATCAACTGGCTCCCCCCAGTTTGTTGTCATCTGTAAACTTGATGAGAGTACATGATTTATTCTCTTCCACGTCATTGATAAAGATATTACTGGCCTCTGGATAGACCACATTAATCACTATCCTCTAAGCTAAATCATCCTAATATTTTTTTCACCCACTTGGTTGTCTACCCATTCAGACTGTAATATCAGAATGCAATGCAATAATATTGTGGCAGATAGTGTTGAAAGTCAAGGTAAATGACATCAGCTGTTCTTGCTTCTTCTAAAAACCTGTTACTTTTATCTTCGAAGATAGTCAGGCTGGTGATGCATGGTTTACCCTTGGTAAGTCCATGCTGACTAATCCCTATCACCTCTTTCTCATGTGCCCAAAAATGTACTCCAAGAAGATTTGTTCCATGACTTTCCCAGGGACCAAAGTGAGATTGATCAACCTGTAGTTCCCTGGTTAGTCCTTCAGGTCTCTCTTGCACATTCCTGATGCAACATCTGTTTTCCACTAGTCATCAGGGATCTCCTGTGATCTCCATGACTTCTAAAAGACGAGAAAGCATCCTTTCATGGACATCAGTTCTCTCAGCACACTTGGATTCAGCCTGGCTGGGCCTATGGATTTTTACGGGTTGAGTTCTCAGTAATCCATGACCCAATCCTCCGTTTAATTCAGGTATCTCTCATTCTCCTCACAGGAGTTATCTCAGGAAATCAGTTTTGGTCCGGTGGTTTAGCCTGGTTTCACTATTACTTCACTGATGGAGTTATCTGTGTGTGTCTGACATACCAATTCCCTCAAATTGTTGTCCAATTTCCAATATCCAGGGTAAAGGAGAGAAGCAAAAATTAATCCCCACAACTGAAGAATGCACTTCACTGTGAACGTGACTATAGTACTAGTAACCAGAAAGTCTATATAAGGGGCTGGCCCTGGAGTTTTCCTTTGAGTGCCCCACATACCTCATAGTCAATTTATGCATGGGGTTTTTTTATTCTTATTTCTCATTTTCCTCTTCCTCTGTGCAATCATTCCTACGTTAGCAAAACGGTTAATAGTAATACTGTCTTTCTTCCTCAAAACATCCTAGTTCCAAAAGCAGCTTAGAGCTATCTCATAGTAGAAGTCCTCCTACAGTGGTTTTGTGTGATGCCAGCTTGAGGAATTCTACAGTCTTAGCAATGGCATGTTTTGTTATTCCACTTGCCCTTTGTTGCCCAAGACATACTTCTGCTGCCTTTTTCCTACTCAGCTTTTTTCTTCCTCAGTAAACCTTAGATTAGATACTCTCCCTGCCAATACCTGCACTACTGACTGGAGTTTTAAGAATAAGGCATGTGGAATACTATATTTGACTTTTGAGACTTAGCTCCACCCCTACCAGAACAGAAATACATGTGTATTGTCTTAATTAAAAGTTCAGTTTCTCTTCAGACATGTGTAATGCTGTGTTCTTATATGCAGGCACGTTCTTTTCTGGACCAGAAAGACAGATATCAAACAGCAGGTAAATATTTGATTTGTTAGGTGCAGCTGAGAGTAGGTAAAAATACATGAACGACCACACTAATTCAGATCAAGGGCCTATCCAGTTCTTTATTCTTTCTCCGACAGTGGCTGCAAGTGGACGCTAGGGAAGAAGAAAACCAGAGAAAACATATAGACATAAGTATTAATTTTCCTAGTTTTTTACTATTTTCAGCTCAGGAGATTTCCTGAGTGTCTGATCGCTTGTCCATTTAGTAACTCCCAAAAGATGCCTCTTCCAAGTGCTTGTCAAATCTGTCCTTGAACACAAAAAAACTCAGCATAGACAACATCATTTAACAAGGAGTTTCACAAAATTAGTGCTCATGACATGAACAACCTCCTATTTTGTTTTAGAGGATCCTAAGGGCTTAATCTGATAACCCCTAATTCCTATATTGGAAAACACAGTGAATAATCAGACCCCCTGAAGTCTTGTCTTTTCATGTACAGGAGTACCAGGCTGCTCAGTTGTTCTGTATATTTTTCATCAACCATGTTGCCCCCTCTGAACTGTTTGCAGTTCTGATAGATCTCCTTTGAGACCAAGGACCCAGATCTAAATACTATACTCAAGGGGAGGGCGAACCATGGATTTTATACAATAGCATATGTATATTCTCTGTATTGTCTTCTACTTCTTTCCCATTAAGTCTTAAGAATAAGTTCTTAACTAGGTGCAATCTTTAAGGAGGGAAATAATACAAAGAGGGAAAAGAAGACTGACATGGAGAGAATAACCAGCCGATACTACACTGTAGTATAAATCAGGGACATCCCCATGTCTGGAAAACTGGTTGGTAGTTGTCATAGCAGCTCGTAAAACATCTCTGCTTTTTGATAATTTTAATGTCTAGAGCCTAACAAGATCCAAAATAAGTTAGATATCTATATTGATATCTATATTTCAGGTAATTTTTTAATGTTATCAGTTTGTAACTAACCGGTGCTTATTTAGGCATTTCTCCTGTGCCCAAATTATCCTATTGTGTTCTTTGGGCTGTGTCTAGCATCTTTGTCAAATGTGTCTGGAACTGATCACCACCAGATATAGGATATTAGAATAGATGGACAACAAGTCAATTAAATGTGACATCTCAAAAATGGTTATGCAAGTGCTGCAGGATGGCACATTTATTTATGCCTTCAGCATCTTCAGTTAATTAAAAGCACTTTAGGAAAAGGACCAGTCCATACTAACTGCACTTTGCCTTCCTTCATCTCAAAGTAAATTTCCAACTGTAAATTATTTTATATCACTTTTATTCAGAGTTGGTGGAATATTAAAAAAAATATTTCTTAGAAAATACGGGAAATAACCTGCTGTTGGAGGTTAATGTATATCACACTTTTGGATAGCTTTCCTGTCACAGCCTGAAGACTAGTCAAATGAAATCTTTCAAGAAGAGAATAAGAATGAACTTATAGGGCAAAATTTGAGGCACATTTTACATGCCAGGAAAACATGAAAAGCTGATGATCGAAGAAGAAACAACCAGTGAAGAGGCACATAAAAGTCATTGTTTCAACTTATGCTTTCAGCAAAACCTTTGAAAACAGTTATGGCATTACTGACCAGATAACTCACCTTTGACATCAAGAAGTTGAGCAATACTCAGGCGATTTAAAATTCCCTGCTTCATTGCTAACATTAGTATTAGTTGTACTTAGATGTTGGAGTTAATGTCAGGAAGAACTGCAGTTACTCAAACTTCCATATGAAACTTACGTGCACTCTGCTTGCCTTTTTGAAACAAAACAGACATTCAACAGAAGCCCAGGATGTATTTCCCATACTTTTACACAGAAGCTTACTCATTACGTATGCAGCAATAAAAAAAAGTTAGAACTATGAATGTGTTAATTACAAATTGTAATTAACCATGTAGCAAAGGATGATATTCATCATTTTGCTGAAATGGATTCATCTGACTTGTGCTTATTCTTTTAAATCACACAGTCTGTATTCAATCTGAGAATTCTGCAAAGGGCCTAACTCAGCTATCACTGTAAAAATCTGAAATTCACATTTTTTGTCACAGTCAAAAGTATATTACAGACAGAACAGCAAGTTCTGAAATGGGAGTTCACTGAAAAAGCAAATAATGTAGGAAATTAATGTAAGAGTTTCCCTTAACAATCAAGGGAAGATTTATAAAAACTGAGAAGATGAGAAGTTTAAAGGAAAAAAAACAAAACTGAAGCAAGTAACTGTCTTTTCCGAATTAAGAAACCAACTATATTGCCTCTGAGTTTAGCTCCTTCCAATCAGGTAATGCCAGCTTTAGAAAGTAATTCACATTTTTATATAGCTATATATTATTTGTATGTATACAGGTAGTTATGTATATGTATAGCACACACAGACACATATTTTAAATGCAGATCGAACACCAGTTCAGGCTCTTGCTGACAAATGACTACTATATTAATTTTTGCTATACATCATACTCCCTTTGCCCATAAGTACTGAGTATTTTTCCATTAATGGCAGTGACCCTGTGTTAAATGCCTTTTATGTAACAGTTTTCCTGGAACAGTCCTGTGTTTTCATGTTATGTCATAGGAGATTTTTTCCAGAATGCTTGCAATGTTTCAATTGACACATTTCATTCAGCAAAACAAAAAAGGAATTATTCTGAACATGTCTGTAAGGTCCTTGTTGGATCAGGACCAGGGCATTCAGTCCAAACAAGCATTATTATCCTTTTGAGTTAAACAAGCATAAAAGTTCTGAGAAGCCTAACAATAAAGACATTTCTAATAAATGTAGCAAAAAAAGAATGAGAGACCTTAAAGAAGGATAAGGTGATTTTCTTTGAAATGAAATCTATGTCCCTCATTCCGACTATTTTGTCCACATACTCACAAGCACCAAGTGATCTGTCCCAAATTCAGACACAAAGATGTGTATGTCAAGGTGATCAGAGTGTATTCCTGGTTTTAGGGGGCCTTTTTGTTTTGGATATCCTGAAAAGCTGCAAGCAGATTTGGTGTTAATCTCGATGCCAACAACACCTGTCATTCTTACAACCCTTCTGCCGTTCATATTTTCATTCTGACTGACAGATTTAGCATTCTGTCATTCAGTGCCCTGACATTCATACCAGTCTTAACATTCATCAGATATTATCTGTAACAAAAGCCTCTCCAATAATTATCTAGAAAAGCTAGCCCACAGCTCTAGAATGGCAACTTCTTGTTCATCCAGGTGTTAGAGCATGGATGCATATAGCTAACAGCCAACCACGCATTAGTTCTATCATATTAATGCACAAACTGCAGACGTTCCTCAAGCCAGAAGATAAGCATTCAGAGATTAATCAAGGGCTTGCACTCTAACTAGATTATGGGTTATATATTGCAGCAGGATCCCTGGGTGGCCAGAGCTTTGAAATCAACATGCTTAGACTTTTTTCTTCTAAGAATATCTCTCAAAATGTCAGAGGGATTTTAAGTTCAACACAGCTAAGTTGTATTAGAATAGAAACTGGAATATTTAATATTTAAAATAAAGAAATCTCAAAGTAATTAGGTAAAAAATATTGACACCAAGAAGGACATATGAGTATCTCTCCTTCAGCTTTCTTCCTCCTTGCAGGAAGATGTTTGATGACAGGATTTGTTCCAGTCAGTTCAGTGGCTCTCTGAGTCACCACTAACAATGCACACTACTTCCAGTCCCTGGAAAGGTTTCTTCTGCCACATAAGGCCAGGTTCTCTACTCTTTGCTCCTTTTCACAGTCTCACAGGGCAAGCCTGATCTGCAGGTTCCCATCTCATTGCTCCCGCTCTCACTGTCCGCTTGCCTTTGCTACCTTTCATGTCTGGGATCTTTCCCTTAGGCTGGGTCCGTTTCACGAGCAAAGGAGGCCCCCACATGCTCCAGCTGATCCAGGAAGGAGATTTGCAAACTAACAAACAAACAGATACCTTCTGTCACAAAATCCAATTTTAACTGTACTTCTTACCTAAAGAAATGCATGGGTCCAAAGCACTGACATTGTTTATGTACAACCACTCCTCCATAAGTCACAGCTGGCTTCAAATGAAGGCTGCGTTGTGATAATCAGGTCTGGGATTCCATAAACATGGTAAAGAGCAACAAGGCCAAACCTCCTGCTTTTTCCATGGCTGAGCTGCTCAGAGAAGAGCTTAATAACACAGACAAGCAGTAGCCAAAACAAGGACACACATATCTTTTTTAGGATTCATTTGATTTCACTCACTGTGCAGTTTTCTCCTAGTATGCCTGGCTTCAAGGAACCTTACTTTAAAACATATGCTTGAAAACAGTAGCCTCCAGGAGCAGCAGAGAGAGGGAAGGCTATAGCAGAGGAGGAGAGGTGACCAGGGAGAAAAAAGGTCAGTTTAGTCATTTAGCTACAGGTATTTGTCCATGCCGATTAAATATGGAGAGATTATTACCAACTGGAATTATCTTTGTATGAAGCATAGGGTGACACATACTATTGTGTATTGATAACAATGAGGAAATTCAGACCATCACATAGAGTCTTTATAAACATGTATGCAGAAATCTTTCATGGATGGCTATCATGCTGATGAAGGTGAGATTAAATCTGAGAGTTTTTCCTGATCATATGCCCTAACCTATCACAGAAAAAATGTATATTCACAACTCTCTGTTTGTCATGATATTACGTATGTTCAAGCATTAATGGCAAAGTATTTCACACTTATGATTTCAGTCTTGTATCTACAACCAGAATCAATTATTTTAAATATTCCCCATGCCTCAAACAACTTCAGAATAATCCTTTCCTCCGCTTGGTAGTAGAGAGCTGCTATTACAGAGCAAGGTGAGAATTACAAAAGCGCAGCATCTTGTCACTGTGGTTTGTAATCCTTTTGCAAGACCTAGTGCAGGAAAGAGGTCAGAGCAGACCTGAAAATGAAACAGGGACATTGTACTGCATAGGCTCTTAGAGAAGCCCCAAATACAAAAGGAGAAAGGCAGTAAGAATCTTTTTATTTTTTCCCCTCCCAACCGGAACAAGCTTTCTACATCATATCTACAAGTTCAAAAAAGGAATGGGATCAGGGATTTCTTTTACATCTCAGACAGAGTTTCCTGTGTGTAGCTATAATGAACAAAGCTAAGAAATGCTGAAAGCCCACTCAGTCGGCAGTCAGCTTGTTTCAGAAGGATGAGAAATCAGACCGACTAGATATTTAGTTTCCAAAAAGTCCACCAAATTCTTCATTTCAAGACTCCAAGTCTTCATCATCTTGGTGTAACAAGAACAATGACAGAAGCTAATAATAATTCAACAGTATGAAGAGTAATACTTGATGTGTTTTGACATGAACAATTCTCATTAATGGATCTACTTTTGTCGCTCTGTTAATATCACACCTTATTGGGTTCTCAACGTTATTTTGGAAGTTTGCATATTTACAGTTTGAGATAAGATGACGATGATACTGTAATAGTGGTTTGAGAAAATTAGGCTTGTATATCACTACAAATTGCCAAACAAGTCAAAAGCTCTTGTTTTCTACAACTCATAAATATAGATGGCACTCCAGGATATAATAGAAAACGTGCTCTCCACATTGTCATTGGATTAGTTTATAATGCTAATTTGACTTCACATTTTTATGTTTTTGCAAAGTGGAAATATTAACCTGAACACACAAATTAGTACTCAAAGTAATATTTAGCTACCTGTTTTACTTAGAGGAAATTAATACTACATTAATGTGTATCCTAATGACTCAATATATTCTAAGAGATAGAAAAAATAGATGCAAATATAAATTGCATAATATTGAAAAAAGATGCTGAAATTATCGGATAAAACAAGAGAACTAAAAAAAAAAGTGAAATGGGAGCTGAAATGTGCAGTGATTCAGTTTTAAATAATACAGATGTATTAAGCTTCCAGAGTACATTGGCAATCCAAAAAAGCAGGAAGAACAGTGTAAGAAAAATCAGAATATATCTGAAGATAACAAAAAAAATGCACTTTTTTCCCCCTGTGAATCCTGTTCCTTTATTTAGGGAGGGATCTGGACTAGTGCAAATTTATTGTATTTTCCTCTAGTATGTTCCAAAAACACTGGTTAGAAAATTGCTGGTAGAAAAATTACTTGTATCAGAATTTGGTGACACAACCTTAGGTCATTCCAAAATATTAAGGCGCATTGGGAAAGAATACATGAGCAGAAAAAACGGAAAGCCACGCTTCCTCCCCTTACTCTGCCACACTTTTATCAATATATGCCCTATGCAGTTCTTACTGCAGGTTCCTCTAAGCCTGAAATTCAGCTTTCCAAACACAAGGGATAAGGAGCTGGAGCATTCAGAATGGATCAAACAGAACTGTCTTGCTGATCAGCAGCACATTGTGATTGTAACACTGTAATTCATCAAGGATCGATTTTCTTAATCTCTGATTGCAGTCAATATTTCTCTACTGATGACCTGTATATTTCAGCGCAACTCTGAAGTTCCTCTACAGTTTTCTCAACTATCCCCTTGCTTTCTATGTAATATCTCCCATAATCAAAATGCCAGACTTTCTAATTAGTCAAACTTTAAAATATATATTAGTTAAAAAAAAAAAATTAACTGGGCACAAATGAAACTAGCAAAAGCCTCTCGAAGATATTAACAATTGTAATTCACTTCATTCTTAGATTCAGTCTGCAGTCTGGATGCAGTAATTTCTAGCTGACAAGACTTTTTTTACTGCCAGCTCAGTGTATTTCAGCTTTTAATTATTCTGTAATAACAGACTTTATGAACAACAGGTTTTAAAGCACCAGATGCAATGACTTCCACATTTACTGATATTAGCATGCAAATGAATCTAAAACAGAGCCAGCAATTTTCTGGCATTTTCTATATCACTTGACATCAGACTACTTAGTGCTTGAAAAGATGGAGGGAACAACGTTGTGTTCCATATCACTGCGTGTCATAAATGAGCTATGTGTAATGACTGTGGACCACATCATCAGATGGTAATTTTCAAAACTCCTATCGTACTATCCATAACTTATCCTTGGATAAACTCCTCAAAACCTGTTTATCTGAATTTAAAACAGAAGGGAAAACCACTGGATATCTTTACCTTAATTTTAGGCTTTCATTACTTTCACATAAAATATGAACCTATCCTTTATCAATTCAAGGCTCACTGTGTTAAGTTGCTAGAGGCTTGTTCTCACCTTAAGTCATGGAAGCAGATGTGTTCAGCTACAGAAAATGTTGTAAGCTATGCGATATTTTTCCGATATAAATATCATTGTGCTAAAAAAAACCTCCTGGACGGAAGTAACTCCTTGCAATTAATGGAAGGAAATTGATGTTTACAGGGCAAGACTCATTTGGCCAATTATAAAGAGCTACAGTTGTTCAGACGCATACAACCTCTGTACTTAGGCAAGCAAAGGAATTCTTGCAACAAAGAGCTATTAATTTAAATTTTAGTCTCACAAGCCTACCATGAGAACAGATGTGCCACAATTCTATTTAATTATCTTCTGGCTAATTTTGTCTTGTTTCTGCTGTTAAAGCTGAAAATTTTTAATCACCAAGTCTGGCTCCTGCTAAGTATTTGTTTGTTTTATTTTATTTTTTAAAACTCAAAAATATATGTAATCAATTAGCATTTAAAATTTCTCCTGAGTCACTCAAATCAAACCAATTCACAATATTAATCTATACTTCCCTGTTCAAAAATTATCTTTAGTTTAAGAAAAAACCCACAGTTCTTCAAGAATGTAGCACTGCAGAAGGACTTTAAAGAGAAACATTTGTGGTAACAGGTATGTGAAAAGTGAAGTAAAGGTAACTGAATATATTAATATTTGGTTTAGTGACCTGAAGCGGGTAAGTATTTTAATTTAATCATTTTGCCACTGGGACTTTTCTTTTAGATCTTAAATTTCCATCCTTTATCAAGAGGAAGACTAACTCATTTGTTGCCATCAATATTTGAGAGTTTTGTATAAGGAACAGAAGACAGACATTTCTGTTCTTTTGGTCATTCACTAGTCCCTAAATAACTAGTTTTGTGTAAGAACACAAGAATATCCATACCAGTTGAAACCAAAGAGCTGCATAGCCCAATATCTTATCTCTGACAACTGCCAGAAGTAGAGCCTTAGGGAAAAGATATAGAAACACTTACTGCCTTCTATTCCTTTGGCAAATTAAGCAATAAGTTACATATCTCAGTTAATACTTTGGTAATTTCCCATTTGAGTTCCTTTAGCAATCCCGTGTAAATACCATCTGGTTTCAGCCGTTGTTCTAATCTGGTTTTGGCAATTGTTATCATTCATTTTATTGACTTGCTCAGAAATGTTTTCTTCTGACATTTTTATTTGAGACTGTTCCTCCAACTTTTCCAGAGAAAAGAAATGCTCTACTGTAGGAAAGTCCCAGTGATTGTCTGTGGTGAATGGACCTTTATGTTCTCTGAGTGCTTCCTCAGGAACATCCCAGTTAGCTATGAACCCTGTGTACTCTCCTCCTTGTTTCTGTTTCTGTTGTGCTCAAACAAAAAGCCTTATGGTTAGTTTTAACATCCGTAGCAAGTGGTATTGAAAAATATTCCTGGCTGTTTTATTATGATTTTACATTGAACTTGCCACAGTTTACATTCTTTTCTATTTTACTCACTTTGACACACAAACCCCTCTCATGTTCACATATATAATATAATACAAATATAATCTCAATACAATCTCAGTATCCTTGGGGATCGAGTAGATTGTTTTGCTTTTTGGTTTAACATGTTTTTAACCCACGAATAACACATTCCTCTTAGGTTTGAAACAAATTGTGTCTTTTCAATTTTCTTTTTAATTTGTATGTTCCCTTAGAGGAGACAGGCTCCCTACTCTAAGCCACAAATTTTACCCCTTTTTATTGTGGCTGTCGATGACTTCTTTAGGAAAATACATATAATGGAAAGTGCACCCCATTTCATGCTATCCACTTGTTTGAAAGGAAATGACTTTGTGTGAAAAGAAGTGATTCTAAAGATAGATAATAAAACACTAAATGCAAGTCAGTTAGTAGACCAGAGGTACAAAAAGATATGGAAAATCAGTATGAAAAGAAGGAAAATAAATACATTCAACCATATTATTTGTCATTTGCTATAAAGAATTAAAGTATTATGTCTCATTTTACTATTAAAAGCAGAGTTTGCTTTTGTTTTTGTCAGGACCAAACACACAGTTATCAATTATAACACACTATAATTTCATTTGTGCAGCTACTGAACATCACATAGCAGATCTTGTAGTTTTTCATCACTCATGATCCTATGCAGGAAGCTACACTCGATGAGTTCATTGCTCTTCTTCCACCTGTTGGATATAAGTATCTGCTCTGACTTAACCTAACAATAAAAAGTTTCCCCTTCATTGAGTGCTGTAAATGCTGAACTAATTTGAGTTTGAGAATGCTGTTCTTGCTTTGTTCAAGTTCTGCTTTATGCTCTTTGAAGCCCATCTCCCTCCTGTAACTGGAAAGGGTAACCAACCCTTTCAACATTCGCTAAGCCTCTGTCTTGCTCATCGTTAGGAACAGTGGTGCAGAACTCCTCATTAGGGCAGGAAGCATTCAATGCATCATGCTGAACTTTCATTTGCACTGTTCTTTGCTAAAAAAAGATCAGTTATTATTTGCCTATAGTTCATCTTTGCATCGCAACAGGAGGACTTCTACCACTGGAAAGACAACTTCAAAAATTATGTCCCCACTTTGTTAGATCCTCCCATCTCCCACTGTTGTCCTAGAGGATAAATTTGGCTGGTGATTAGCACACTTGCCTAAAGATCAAGAAACTTGAGCTCTACTCATAATTCTTCTGTGTATTTACTGTATAACCCAATCTGTTCCTCTGCCTATAAAAATCACGATAATAGTACCCACTCCTGTAAAGTACTTTAAAGCTTCAGATAAAAATGCTGTAAAAGCTAAATGCTATTATTAAAGCTTTCTCAATAAGCTGGGTATCAGCCAGAGGAACAGAAGGCTAGACACAATCCTTTGCCATCAGAAAGACTACACTAAAATGGAGGTTACAGTAAATGACAAAACATTTCCATTCTCACACAAACTTTTAACACATTCCATCACCACTTTGACATGCATGTCATAGTGCTTTTTATAAATAGACACTGTAGGAATCTCTCAGTCTTCAGAGTGATTTTCTATTTTGGAAAAGAAAACTCTATTCAATACAACTCCAGGGTTTGCAGAAACCTGCCTGGTCACCAACACCTGAGTTTTAGAGAAGGATATCCTAGTGGAGCATCCCATGGGATATAAATTAACAGCTCAGTTGTTGGTATGGAAGGCTACAGAGTTGGTAACCTTACACAGGCTCCACATCACCTAAACTGTGACTAGCTGAATCTCCCCGATCAGCCTGAAAAGAATGTTTGCCCAAAAGGGCTGTGTTTAGGAGAAACTGAACCTATCCTGCGGTGTGGGAGCTCAGACCTTTCTGTGGTTGAGCCTGTATCTAAAGTCTTGCCTGATAAAAGCTGACAACACTGAGCTCAAAACAGCACACAACAGCTTTGGCCACTTTTTCTTTGAAAACTTAGAGGAGGAGAAGGAGCAGCATTTTCACATAACAGGATCCACCCAGAAAGGGGATGACCTGGATTCGAAGAAAGCAAAAAGAAGTGGCTGTTCACATGGTACATGGTTATGCTGTAGTGCTCCTTGCCATACAACATTATGGATGACAAAAGTTTCCATATATTAAAGGGGAAGTTGGATGGTTCAATGCAAAACAATGTACTGAGGCTTACCAAATGTACAGAAATCCCCACTGGATCAGAAAGTCCCTGTATTGCAAATTGCTGGAGGCTGAGACAATGTTTAAAGGATATACCACAATATATCTCCTTTACATTAGGCATCCACTACTAATTACTGTTGAAGACAGGCCACTGAACTACACATACCTTTGGTTTTGGCTACAGGTCTGCTTATAGGCTGTGTGCTAGGTCTGCTGGAAAGGGTCTCTATTTTATAATAATCAATGGATTAAGAAAAAAAGCTCCTGGAGACATGTGAAGTTTTCCTTTAGCTAGTTAGGAAAACTAACTAGTAGCCTAAAATCAGGCTTTCTGTAGCTTCTTACTTTAGCTACATTATTTTTATATTCTTTGCCTAGCTTCAACCAAGCCAGAAAGCAATTTTGATGGTCAAAGGCCTCTCTCAGTAAGGGAGCCCTTCCTAAGGACAGGAGGGACTAAAAATCTGTTCCTGCTTCCCAAAGGGTATTTAAATTATTAGGAGAAATTCACCAGAAAGATGTGTTCTTCATTTCTCTATTATAATTTCAGTGACTATGAAATATTTAGTTTTCCTTTTTATCTGAGCGCCTTGTTTGCTGTGTTTTAGACCATTAACTGATTTATAAGTAAACAACAATTCACCCCACACAGCTAGTAAATTCTCACAGCTCATCTACATAGAGTTAGGACATGCAAGGGGAGAAATGGAAACCTGCACATAAACTACAATAATAGCTGTCTACTTTTCCTGCCTCCATAGCAGAGATTATTCGAATGTGAAAGATCTGTCAAGAACCTAACAAGTCTTAAAAATGACTTCATCAAGTCTACGTCACTTATATCCAAATGAAATAGTATTTTGAATTTTACAAAAGCTTTATATTGACAAATAGAGATTTTTTTTTTCCAGTAAATAAGTAAAGAAAATCTATCCTGTCCTACTCTACCATTTTTCCCTTGGAATTATTCCATTTTCAATGCACAAAATGGACAGCACTTACTGAATGGACCACTACTCATTTTTTTCCTCTCCTTTTTCACTGCAGGATACCGTATCTCATTTCCAGGAATATATTCAAGCTTTCTTCTAAATGCAAGAATAGTAATTTTCTCCAGAGCCTTCCTAAAGGATCACTGCACTGATCACTGTACTGCACTATTACACAAAAAATAATGTTTTTTTTCTTCAAAACTCTTCCACTCACCCCCTCCCTCCCCCCGCAAGGAGAGGTAGTACTTACATACAGCAACAAAACGCAGACTAGGATTCATCTATCCTGGATGGTTTAGACAGTCAAGTCTCCTGCCAGAATGGCTTTATTTCATTAATTATTGTGACCAGTCAGAACAGTAGCTTATTAGCAGCAGTTAGGAGCCGCTCATCTTTTGTTCTCCTGGGTGAGTTTTGGTAACCTGCAGGCTCTCCAAGCAACCACTTGATTAAGGCAAGGGAGGCTCCTGCATCCAGCTCTCACTGTTATCTTGGGATGCTCAATAAACTGGCAAAGCTCTCATTTTATCTGTTGAGTTGCTCTGCCTGTTCAGCAGCCTTTTCTGGAGTTCTTTTATGCCTCTGAGTCAAACATGGAGATATAATAAGAGGGCTTAGGTCTGTAAAACTGATTCTTCTCTGCCTGTTTAGTTCCTCGAATCATTGAGTCAAAGGAAAGTCCAGTTTGGAAGGAAACTCTGGAGATCACCTTGTCCAACCTTCTGTTGGAAGCAGGGTATTAGATTAGGTTATCCAGGGCCCTATCAAACTACATCTTGAATATTTCCAGAGAGGAGATTCCACCACTCCTCTGGACAACCTACTCAAATATTTAATTGTTCTCAGGCTGGAGACCTTTTTTGTTATACCCATACAAAGTTTCTTATGAAGCAACTTGTGTCCATTGCTTCTTGTCCTGTCAGAGTGCTTCCTTGTGAAGAGAGTACCTCTGTTTTCTCTACAGCCACCTTATACTGGAAGACTGTGATTAGATCCCTGAGGATGCTCCTCTTCTCTAGGATCAGCAAAGTGCTTCAAACTTTCTTTATACGTTAAGTTCTCCAGATCTCTAATCATCTCGGTAGCCCTCTGCCGAATATTCCCCAGTTTTTTATATCTCTCTTGAACTGGCACCAATGCTGGACACAGTATTCCAGGTGTGGCCTTGCAAGTACTGAGTAGAGAAGAATAATAACCTTCCTTGATCTGCTGGCTATTCTCTTGCTGATGCTTCCCAGAACACAGTTTGCTTTCTTTGCTACAGGCCACAGTGCAGGCTTACAGTCATTTTGCTGTCTACCACTACTCCCAGGTCTTCTTCAGCAGAGCTTCTTCCTAGCCAGCCAGACCTCAGCCTGTACAGTTATTTGGGATTATTCTGTGCCAGGTGCAGTACTTTAAACTTCTCTTTGTTAAACTTCATGTAATTCTTGTTGGCCCAACCTTTCACCCTGATGAGTTCTGTTCATATGGTAGCCCTTCCTTCTGTTGTATCAACCTCTCCTCCCAGCATGGCATGATTTGCAAACTTGATGAGTGTGCCTTCAATCCCATCATGCAGATTGTGAAACTATTGAATAATATCAGTGCCAGTATTCACCCCTGAGGAACTTCACTAATGACCAGTAGCTCACTGTTTAACCAAAGGGAAGTCTCAATGCCTCCTCTAAAGCCTGCTCCTACGGTGATTGTTGAAGCCTTCTGGCGCCAGGTATAAAGATAATGCTTGAGAAATATAAAGCATTTTGAAATGGCCCCAAACCTTGCTTTGTCTCTACACTGGCAGAAGAAAGAGACAGAAAGAACGAGGAGAATTACAAAAGGAATGGGTGACAGTGACAGTGGTTAGTATTCACCATTGCAGTGTTGATGTGCAGTCCTGGAGGGTGTCCAACAGTAAGTGACCACTGTTCTCAGTGCCAGGCCTGGAATAACAGTGGCAGCTGGAGAGAAAGAGGTCTTTGACTCCTTGATCTCAGTCAGGCCTTGAATTACAGCATTCCCTTATGGGAGATAATTCTTGCTGTACATGCAATTCTTTCTAGGACCTCATAATACATGAGAGTCAGCAGACACAGACCAAACATCTATGCATCCTAGTTCATTTGAAATGAACAGTAGCTGTTATGGTGAGTGAGTGATGGGCTAGACAAGGTGTATGTAGGCTGGGGAAGTATTGGATTTGACATATTTTGACAGCACCTTGCAGGCCTTTGCCAGCCCTTGTCATACTGAAGAAAACCAGATCACACAGGGTGAAGAAGAATATTTCTAAATCATTTAAAGCCACAGATATATATGTCAACTGATAGTCTGACCTAGGAGAGTTACATTTCAAGAAAATGTACCCAAATTATTGGAGAACCATCTGAGTGCAGTTTGGATATCTAAACTCAAGACAAGAAGAGGAAGTGAAAAACAAGGTATCTGTGGCCTTTTTATTCTGTATTTATTCTGAGTAAGGCTTACATTTTACCTCAGATACAGTTTCGATTAAAATGAGCATCCTGAAATTACCAATAGTTTTATTCAACATTTTATGAGATAGTACTTGACCTATCTGGGTCTCATTGTGCTTAAATCTGTAGAAATATGTAGTAAATGATGATCACTGCTGGGAACGTTTCATAATCTAGAAGAGGAATGGAAAGTATGCCTGAAAGCAGATACAGATTAGATTCTGATGACTGAGAGAATGTAGCAGAGTGTTTAAAGCTGTGGGGTTGATTTGGAATGGGCAATTTACGAGGGAGAGTTAAACAGTTGCACAATTGCCAGGAACCCAAGCTTTGTCAAATGACTTTCTGCAACAGTAAAAGATGCTGCAAGCAATGTCAGCCTCTTTAAACATCCATTAGTGCCAGCAGGCTGAAGCTGAGATATATATCAATATAACCTTTCTTCATATTTTATACAAAAACCTAAAATACATGCCAGAATTTGTGTATTCACTACCAGTGAAACAACAGGGACTCTCTAGGCGTTACAAAATACTTAAATGCCACCCTGCAGAAAGGCAGCTGTCCCTAGAAGGCCAAAGGTAAATTGTAAGGATCAAGTGGTAGTACTTAAGTCCTACCAAGTTAATGGAGAGGTGTATATACAAACATCAGACTTTAATCCAAATAGCCATAAAGAGATTCAAAATAATACTCTGTGACTTTATGTCTAGACATATCTTGTTGCACAGATGCATAAAGTCAGAGGAGGAGACACCTGGGTGTGGTTTACATGAATATTTTCCTGGGTATTTCTAATATTATCTAGAATGAATTTTTCATTTAAAATCATATTTTCCCCTGCTAGTAAATAGACTTGATGGAATGAAAAAGGGGATCACACTCATTAAAAAAAAAAAAAAAAAGGATGACAAACAGAAATAATAATTAATAACCTATCTACAACTTTGCATCTTGTGGGCAGTGCATAAAGGCTGAGACAAGTTTAACAGTCCAGGTAGCATGAGCTGAGCCCTTCTGACTGACCAGACAGGCATTTTTAGTCCACAGCATATGTAATGTAGAGCAAATCAGTGACAGAAATTAATGAAAACACACTTTAGCTCAAATTTGCAATGAGCTTGCATGGCTCAGGTGACATGTGGGAATTTATTTTGTTTTAGTTGTTTCATCACATTGTTGAAACTTATGTTTTTCATGGATATTTGAAAGTAAGAAATATTTGTTCTACAGATAAGTCGTTACTGAGATTAAAGAAGACAAAGGTGACAACAGTTTTTTAAAGCAGTCTTTGTTTTCTTCTGATCTAGAATCCATGAAAAGCTTGATTTTCTCATTTTTTATAGATGCCTGACAAATTGTGTCAGAGTTTATAGCTCAGTGTTCTGAATAAAAATTATTGAGGGAGTAATAATACAATGTTATAATGGAAAATGGGCATAGAAATTACATTGGAGGGGGTTTCTACATATTTTTAATATCAGAAGTCAATGTAATTCTGCGGTATTTGTCAGACTTAATTTTGACGTCAGTTTCTCGGTGATTTTTAAAGCACTTTCTCTATTTCCTACATACAGATGAGAGAGATTATTTTAGACACAGGTAATAAGCTTTGTAATCACCATACTATTCTTGTATGATAACGTAATGAAACTTGGGCTTATGCAACCTCTGACTGTCAATTATGGTTTATTCCTTGTTTACACCAAACACAAGAATCCATGAGTGCAACACAAGATGCTGATCCTCCAGCTGACTGTGCCTAAGCTGCCTATGGGACTCATCCAGAACACCATTTTCAACCGTAGCATCAAGCTAAATATCCTGCAAGACGGTGAACTGATTTCATTTCATATTATGAAAGAAATAAAAAAAAAAAAAGCATGACACTGCACTCATTTATACTAAGACTCATTTATACATCAGCATAAAAGGATTTAAGTGAAAGTGAAATGAATTTATCCAACCAGTCAAAGAAAAATTATTTTGGGTCTATATCCCCAGAGGTATTTAGATACCAATATCCTACAAGATAGAACATCTTAAAGCAGTGCTTTAAAGTGTGCAGGTTACCATATCATATGGCCCTGCTCATACATTAGATATTTTTGTATCCTACTGGGAGGAAAATTCTATATAAACATCACTCCCTCATTGCTATTTTCAAATTGCATTGAAAAATCTTCATAAAAAGGTATGCAACAAATATTATTGAGCTGCTTCTACATTCAGTTATAAGTACTATCCCAAAATAACCTTTGCAAACACTACCCACTTTTAAATTCTATATTTCTTCAGCTGTCTTCATTAATTCTAACACGACCATGATATTCTGACATGTTGCTAAGTCACGGTTATATAAATTGCAATTACATAAAAGGCTTATATACTCTTCTAGACCTCTTGATAAAAAAATTTTAACCATTATAGAGGAAAGAGGAATCTTCCTTTATGTAGCTCTCAGAAGGGTTTAGTGCCACTTGTAAAACCAAAATTAACTGATAAGCACCGACTTGGACATTTTTGTCTAATAAACAAGGGGAAAAAACAGTTGAAATGTGTTATTCTGCACTGTTTAATGGCAGAAGTGACTTTCCATTCTAATTAAATGTAAACATAATTAAATCCTGTAAGGTAGATCATAGATAATATCTAAAAATTAATCATTAGCAAGTACTCACTGTCTACTTTTCATTCATGATGGAAACTTTTGGTTATTTTAGCTTTCATTCACCTGAGATATGCTAGTATCCTATCAAAAGGCTACTGTAACTTTTTACTCCTTTTGACATTGACAGAGGGATTATGGAAAGAGAGAAGATCAATGTATGCCAATATTGTTTCATTTTTCTTTTATTGGATCCAAAGGGTAGGTTAGGGTAAAATATTCAATTGACTCAAATGGAAGTGTAAGATAGGTCAGGCAAGGCTAGAAAAATCAAATATGAACATAAAGAATTGTATTCCTTAGCAGAGAGTTAGCAGAGCTATGATTCCATCCTATTATCTCTAGAGTATGTGGTTCTGCCAAAACCCTCACCTGTGTAGCCATAACTTAGAGTAGAATGTTAACTTTGAGAAAGTTACCGTGTAAAAGTTGTGTTATTTCAGAAAGTAGGAAGTTCCCTGCGAATGTGTCATTCCCTGCCATTCTTCCAGTAACACATGAACATAAGCCAGTCAGAAAGTAATATCTTATCTTTATAAACACTAATGCAACTACATACTTTATTCTGAAGCTCACACAGAGTTAAGCTGAAGGATATGATGCACACACAGCTCACTGAAGCCAAGGAGACTATTTCATTGGCTTTGCATCAGACACAAATACAGGCTCATCTTGTTTCACTGTTTCACTACTAAGGGCATGAAAAAAGAATCAGAGCTGTCTGTGGACACTGTCCTCCCTCACAATTAATGCTGTTGATGTCCTGTAATGTTAAACAGGACTGCTGGCCATTTTTAAAATTGTAAGATGTATCTGTAGTTGGAACTCCATTTCATATTATTTGCTAACACCTGTCTAATTTGCACTGGATAGCTTATTGAATTGCACTTCAAACAGCTACTCTGACCAAGAAAAGGGTTTAAAACTTCAATAAAGACTATTTTTGAGAAATTGTCAATGCTACAATCAAGGACAATTGGCTGTTTGTCTTTTAGCTACTGGTGTATTTCCATGGAACACTGAATCTTTGGTTCAAGGAGCCTTTGCAGAGAAAAGGGAAAACTTCCCATACAAAAGACATGGATGAAAAGGTGGGAACCAATTTTGAATGGATATTGCTAGCATGAGTGGTGGGAATAAGCATAGAAGACAACAAAATAAGCATATCATGCAAGAGGGATGAGGGCAGGATGAGCTCTCCCATCTGACATGTTGAGAGTCCTCAAACTCACAAAAGGTGAGACCAGAATGGGCAGGGAATACATCACAGAAAGTCTGATATTTGGTAGTGAACTAATAATTTCTGAGGACTTAAAACCATAAAGTGACGGTTGTAAGAAAATTCTTTGCTAGGCTTATATTTTTTTCCCCAGAACATAGTCACTAGAGAGTTTAAACTAGAGGATCAGAAAACTGACAGGCTTGTCTGGAGTGTAATGGGGACGTGACCATGGCAGTCAGAAGTTTCAGACATCGATCTCATGACACAGAGCAGCTGGATGGCAGTGTGCATGTACAAAGTACTCACCAGCTGGGCTGAACCCCAGGAACACACCCTAGAGCATAAAACTAGACTGTGTGGACCTTGTTATGTTAGGAACATGTTATATCTAATATCTAGCTTCCTTGCAAGAGAGCGGTGGATCATGCAGTGAGAGTCCTTGCCAAGTGGGAACAAAACAATCCAAAACTCTGTAGAGCCTGAGGCTGTGTGATGGATCCCCATCCATTGTTCAGACACAGACTGATATCCAGAGAAGCTACCTTGCAAGAACCTGTTTCTTACACAGAGATATTAATTATTTAGGTTAAATCTGTGTCTAAGTAACTTCCCCCCTCCTTTTTGCTGAAAATGGGAAAGACTAAAGGCTTTTTTATGGATGAAATATTATTATTTGTACTTATGCATCCAAGTGACACCTTTCCTTTCCATATTTAAAAATCAATGATGAATTGAAATTTAAAGAATCTAGCAAAACTTTTAAAGGGTAAGCTGTTGCTTCACTGGAGCATTTGTTGTATTATACATTTGGTGTTCAGACAATCTGTTTGAATATAATATGTCAGTGGCAAATATTATAAAGCTGGAATTATTGGAGAGAAGAACAATGACCACAAACTTGCAATGTGACTACCATCAACCCACAGCTCATTACAGGTTTAAAGCCAATGCCTGCATTTAAGCTTGGACTTAAGTCCTGCTTAAAGCAATAGTATTTTAGCACATCTTTAAAGTTAAGCATATAATTAAGTGCTTTGTTGTAAATAAGCTTGTGTGCTGAGGCTACTCAGTGCCTTGAGTGATCAGGCTTTAATTATAACTGCACTAGATATACAGGCTTTGATATTCCTGGTTGGAAAGAGGATAATGATCCATAATGTTCTTTTAAAGTACAGATAGTGAACATCTGGAAGAGTTAAGATGAAATCAGGTAGCTGACTATGATAAATCTTTTGATTTATGATGATCACATCTGCCAAAGAGTCTGCAAACCGAGGTACTATATATAGGTAAAATGAGAAAGTGTTAATCCCCATGCTATGTGAATACAACAATTTGTGCATCATTTTTCACTTTTATTACTCCTTGGGTTAACTTCAGATTTAAGGAGTTCTACATTTACTTTGATAAACTCAAAAAATTGTCAGAATAAATAAACATATCACATCCAGCAATATTTTGTCACTAATATATTATTTGGATTATATTTATTGTTCTAATGTATCTTTCACAGGGCTTTAAATTTTATCATACTCTCTGCATAGCAGTAAAGCCATTTCCATTGCAAACTTGTAACAGTAATGGATAGCAGCCTTCCGGGGATAGGCTTCTGAGAAATTTATTTCACCTCATGTTGTTCAGCCACCCAGCGAATGAATTTGTTTCCATGACAGATAAGGATTGCACAGATCACTTTTAAAATTCTCATGGGACACCACAAATCAGTAGCAGGGGGAAAAAAAGGAAAATGCAGGATCTTATTATTTATGTTTTCTTTAATCCTCCCAGTTCATGCTGTAGAAGTGTCAAATGTGTAATGTTTTATTAGCAGTCATTAAGAAACCTGAGAAATACAGTTTAGATAACCTTTTAGTTCTCTAAAGTCTGGGTGGCTTTTTATTTATTATTTTTTAAGAGGTGAGTTAAGCCTTTTCTTCTAGCCGATATGCGCTGAAATCAATAAAGCTGGATTTCTGCAAAATGTATTTCAACATCAGCATTGTTAATAGAGAAAGAGTTACAACTCAAAGCCTGATTAGTGCATGCACCTCTACTGCAAAGATTTACAGAATAGGTTTATTTTGACACACTATGAGCACCTATTGACTTGAGTGGTCTACTCAGAATGCATAAGATGAAGTATAGATGCACTCATGGGTTCATGTTTACAATATAAACAGGTTTGTCTCATCAATACAAATGCAAAAGACCACAAAGATGAAAACATCTCTAGACCTGGGGACGCAGTCAATTGGTTAGCCTACATTAAGAGATTTTTACACAGATGTGGCTTTCATAACACCGTATGTGGGCTTTTTCTGCCTTTCTGAGTTGGCGGTTGTGCTTCAAAGCCCATTTTGGCAGCCATGTATTAATGGCTTTGTGATGCTGTGTTGAACCATTGATCCTGCAAAGTGTGCAAGCTCTGTGACAATGAAAGAGGCATCATGTTGCTTCTTTCACACTTTCTCTTTTCAAAAACAGAGAAAAAAATCTTTAAGAAAATATTTTCAGTATTTTCACTGAAGCACTTTTGAATAAAAACCTTGAGAATTGTCTCAGAGAGCACTAGGAAGGTGAAAGGCATCCCCTAAATTTCATATTACTGTTGACATTTAAAATACTTTTTAACATCTACATGCCAAAACTCGTGTGCATTAATTTAAACTGGAGTTTATAATTGCAATAACAACCCTCAGCTTCAGAGGAAACAAAGCGTGAGGTGATGTAAAGAAGCAGCTTGTTAAGAATACTTGTTGCCAAGAGGGAAAACAAGACTCCGTTCTGTCTAGTTTTAAGTAATGAAGCAAGCATAGCCAGCCGCTGCCTTTGTTCACCTAGTGAACAGGTCAGCAGGAGGGACCGGCTCCTCACAGGCGGTTTGAACACTGGCTCCACCTGAGCAGCAGTAAAAATTTCGCTGATTTTGATTCCTGTCAGAAAACCTAAGACCCAAGAACAGAAGCATTATGTAGATAAGCTTTAACACCATCTAGCTTGACCCATTTTCTAACCCAAGAGAATTTTGCCACCTAATACAGTAAGAGTGTGTATGTGCATGTCTGTGTAAGAGAAAAATTTAATCTTCTTTCCTTCAGCTGTTCAAGTGCTGCAGGCCTCCTGTGGTATTACTTTTAATGATTAGCCTTAGTTGTTCTACAGCATTTCTAGTAGCACAGAAGAACCCTGGACCTAAATGAAAAGCTGGACTCCGCTCTCGTGTTTGTATATGTGTATGCCACTTCAGTGATACCAGTGAAACGGGATTTGCTTATGTTACATGGGCAGGCTGTGCCAAAAATCTCTAATGATTGTTCTTCCCATAAATCTTGTTTTGCAGCATTACGTCGTGCTATTTGTTTTCAGTTCCAAAATAACAAGATGATATTAGGCAATATTTTATGTATGACTGCATGGCGCTCACCCTAGCTAATGAACTCCTTGCAAATTTGAAAGTGTGGAGGAATTAACCTCACAGATCTTCAGAACGTGAATGACTGGCATATGGGAAATGATGGGAGAAAGGGCACCTGTCAAAGTTCACATGTAGGGCTCTGCCCTAAAAACAAGGGAAGAAACCTCCTGACCTCCAGTCCTAGCTTTAATTCCCAGGTTGTACTTTGTTTTTGCACCAACAGCACCTTGTTTGCTTTCAAAGTAGTTACTCCATTCTGTTTTCCAGTAATATTTAATTGTGCCATTTTATAAAGAATGTATTTGTCTGAACACTCTTTTTTTCAAGGCAGAAAAGGGTTCCCTTCAATAACTTCTTGTCATGTGTTCTGAGGGTACATTTGTACCAATACTGAAATATTACCTGAAGTTCCACATATGCAACATGGGAGAGGTCCCACAATATGGGAATAGAAAATCACATTAATTAGTTGTAAAGGCAACTAAGAAGTTTTTAAACATAATACCTGGAGAATATATTTGTAATGGTGAAGGCAATGCAATGTATTGCTGTGTCAGTGTTTCACTCCATGTCAGCTGGGCTGCAGCAGTTGCCTTTACGTTTAAATGAAGACCTTTGCAGAAATGAAGCAAAATGCATTCAGCTCTGCAAACTACTGTGGTTCTTACTCTCTTTGCACCAGCTAAAAGCACGTGCAGTTACTTCATAGACCTCATTAAGACTCATCAGTTCAGGCTGTTATTTGAGCCCTAAATCAAAGTCTAATTGTAATGCTATTGTCTTTCCTTTGCAGATCTGGCATTGTCTCATCCCTTGCTAGATATTCAAGGAGCTTTCTGCACAGTTTAGTACATTTATCTTCAATACTGGCTCTTTTGCTGCAGTTTTCCACGGCTGTGCTCCATTAAAAGTCTATTATGTGATATTCATCTATTCTAATATTCTCCATTCCCCGATTTTCTGAAAACTGCCCGAGTATGTAAAACCCTCTTCTTCTCCAAGAAATCCAAGTGACATGATTTAGACGGGAGACCTGCAAAATGAATACATCATTGTTCTGTAGTTTATTAACATAGCTGATCATTAAGCATTCTTCTACAGTTTATCTGTTTTGCCAACAGAAACCTAAAGTGCTTGTGGTTATTAGATTTGGGACTCCTGATCTGTGAAACCTCCCCTTACCCAGCTGTACTGCCAGGAAATTGTGTTTGTTCTTTTCAGAGTCTGGTTGAAATTGTAACCACCAGGATCAGTCAGACCTATGATCACTTTTGATAAGTTCAACTATAAGATGCTGATAGTGTATTGATATCTTAGCTTCAGCAAATACCTTTGCCATTTTACGTCTCAAGTCTTCAAAGTTTTTGTGGAGACAGACAATCATTCCACCATTTATATTCTGCAGACACATTTTTCATGCCATTTTTTCCTCACTGTGCAGTTGCAGTTTCTCTGGTGACCTTAGCTTAACTCCCTATACTCATTCTTTCCTTGCACTGATCTTCTTCACCCTCCATACTCCACGTAATTAAATTTAGCACCAATTATGCTCTGAATTTCTGTTCTAATACAGTTATCAAGGATTTTAAGCTCTTTAAGCTTCTTTTTTTTTTTTCTTTTCCTTTTTAGTATATGAAGGATGGGATCTTAGATGTTCTCAGGACTTAGATTACAAACCTTTATCACAGAAATGTGAAAATCACACTAGATTTAGAGATTCTCTGCTTATTTTGAAATGAAGAGATGCTAATGCCTCCTGTTTATCACAGATATTTCTATAAAATACATCCTGGACTATATTTTCAGCAAAGTAAATCTTTCTGGCTGTTTTGAATGGAAATGAAATTATTTGATCAGGAGTCTGTGAATAGTGTGACATTCCTGGATTTTGTCCTGGTTTAATTTTTTTTCTTTTTGAAATATTAATCACCTTACCTTATTCTGTGTATGATAATGTATTCAAACAAATAATTATTTTTCTACATATTCAAAATTTACTAAGCCTGCCAATTTTTCTACAAATCACAATGCTAGTGTTTAATTTTCATAACTGCAGGCAATTTTCCAATATATAGGGCTTTAATTAAATAGGTATTTCATATATAACACCAGAAAAATACACACAAATAAAGGAGTTATCATATTAAAAGGTTAGTCTAAGCAAACAAAAGCAAAAAAAAAATTCTAAGCTTAGCTCAATAAAGGATTCCTGATTCACTGTTTTAGCTAAATGCCCACTTCTGTTATTCTGCTGCACAAAGACATCTTTTGATATCATTGACAATCCTGTGTAAGAAATGAATGAAGGATCAGAACCCTGTCTAGATAGGGACCTGGTCCTTCAAAGGTTTACGTCTTCTATAAGGCCACGAGCATTATTAACTTTCCCGAGTATTTTGCATGACCAGAATCTTAGCATATGAAAACAGCATTATCAGAGCAATTTAATTTTCTATTTTTCTAAATAAGAGTCTAAATTAGCTTAAGACAGACTTAAAATAAAGGATTCTGTAATGAAACAACTGCAGGATGCTCATGGCATTTAAGAAAAATTTTGCAATTAAAACTCAAGTTAGAGCATGGAGATCTAAATACTTGGAGACAGATAATATACAGCTTAAGTAGTGTTGCAACTGAATCCCAATTAATTGGAGAACTAGAGATCTCTGTGAAAAGAGTGTTTAGAAGACACATAAATCAGACCAGTTTTAAACTTGAGAGCTAAACTTTGCTAAATTTATCCATTCACACATCATGATAGTGGTCAGTTCTTATGCAATATTAAGCATCTTCACTACATGTACAAAACCGCGAGTTCTTAACACTGCTAACTAAAGTAGGTGTGAGTATACACTACCACAAAGCTGATACCATATATTTAGCACCGATGTGTACAGGCCTTGATGGTCTTAGTCATGGACATCAAGGTGATCGGGTTTGAGAGTGCTTTAACAAAAGAAGTGTGAACTGAAGCAAATTCTTCTGCATCTTTCTTCATGCTTGATGTTTTATGCTAATGTGCCCTTCCCCCAAAGGGGTCTCCTTTGCTACCATACTGTTTATTTTCCTTTTTTTTCTTGCCAGTCTGAGTGGGATGTCCAGCTTGATCCACAGTCTCTTGGGCTCATCTTGCTCTTAGTCCAGCAATTTTTGTTACTTGGATACCGCCTACATGCCACCACACACATTTTTGTTCCCCCTTTTGGTGGTCAAATTACTCGCATGCTTAGGTAAAATACTTACATATTGTGTCCCATTATGACATCATAAATAATGTTTATACTGTTGTATGTATACAACATATACAACATATGTATATATGTTGTTGTTGTTTACACTATTACAGTATCTGTTATATCAGGCTTTAAGGCAAGACATTATTAATTATATCCTGTTTAGTGTACTTATAAGTGTCACAGATCTCTGCTTTGGTTACGGTGGTGAGTCATTAGTAAAAGTAGTTCAGTGTTAGGTTAACAGTTGGACTCGATGATGTTAAGGGTCTTTTCCAACCTAAATGATTCTATGATTCTATGATTCTATGATTGGTTGCCCTATATGTTTTCAATGACTTCCCAAAATATGTTAGTCCATATGTCCTTTCATCAGTATCATTCCTTTAAAAAAAAACCTTCTACAGATTACCTGCCTAATGAAGTATTGTCATACATAAAATGAAGTAAAACGGTAAAGCATTTAAAGTAATAATGTTGTGGCACTATTAAAAGCTGAATCTGCCCCTGTGAAAAGCATTTGCTTTTCATTGAATTATGGAAAATGAGACTGGATCAGGATGTCAAAATATCTGGTCTATCTTCCTGCAGCAAAACCAGGACCATTTTTATTATATAATTTAGAACAGATGCTTGTCTAATCTTTTTTAAAGATTTCAGTGGAGCCATCCATAGCATTCCTAGGAAAAGTATTCTGTACACTTCAAACACTTGCTCATACAGTTAATCTTGCAACTTAAATCAATAACTTCTTGTTTTCACCAAATTCAGTCTGGGAAACAGTTTATTATCTTCCACTTTATGGCTACCTCTGCAAATTTCAAGACTACTATTATGCTCCTCGTTTTTTACTCTCATTATCCTCTCATTTTTTGATTGTGTGACAGCAGACTTGGAAACGATCACCCATTGTTCTGCCATTATTCATTATCAAAATTAAAATATCTTTCCTTTTTCTATAAGCTTATTTACTTAACCAAGTGAATACTTAAAAAAAAAAAAAAGCCACAGCTGAATGTATTGTTTCACCAAAATGTTTAAAGCAAAAAAACAAACAAACAAACCACTGACTGTTTTGAGGGGGTTTGAATGCAAAGCAAGAGCAAACAATTAGGGAATAAATTTATCAAAAAAGAAATAGTGAACCAAGTCAAATTCTATTCTCGGTTAATTTACAGATATATCTTAGTTAACATGGCAGTAGAATTTTTCCCAGTATGTAGCAGTGAATCTTAATCAGGTGGATTAGCAGAGACAAACATACAGCTGTGTCTTTCTGGCATCTGTGTTTTCTGGATTTTTTTATATTGGTCAATACAGCATACAACTGTATAATTTTGTTTATACATGAAAGTTAACCAAACATTAGACTAGACCACTTATATTTGTTCCAGAGAGTCAGTTTTCCTTTGATCCTAATGGTCTTTGCCTACAGGCATCAAGGGCCACCTTGATACTTATTCCCTAACAAATTATCTACCATGCTTAACAGCTGGGACACAGAAAAAGAGACAAAGGTTTCTGAAGTTAGAAATAAAAAATTGCACATAGCAGGGACACCCAATTTAATTTTTTAGAATATCTTTTTAAGAAGTTCTGTCAAGTTATCTATAAATACTGACAAAACTCTTTCCAATGCAGCATTCATAAAAGAAATGTTTAGCCTGGTTTTTAATAATGCAATGCATCAGCAGGCAGTTGTAAATTTAGCTTGCATATAAAATATCTGGAAAAAAGGTATTCACATACACACTGGGAAATTAAAGAAAAATTCTTTATGGATTTGGTGCTATCTCCTATAATGGTAAAAACTCAGGAACAAAAGAAGAAGAAAAACAAGATAAAAGAATTAAAATAATCATGGAAACACTATATTTTGACATCACTGCAGCAAATTTTCCTCGGCTGAAAAGCTCAGTAATAGAAGATCCTATAAAATGATAAATGGGACACTCAGTAATGAACAGATAATCTGAAAGCAAAGAATTGAGTCTTTTTAACAACTCTGAGTTATGCAAAGTTTCATACAAACTTCTTGCAATGGCGAGGACACATTAACAGAAATGAAACTCAGAAATAATTTCTTTAAGGTTCTATTCCGTCCTATTATTCACTGGGGAGAATCTGCAGAAGTTTCAAATTCTTTGGGAAGTATTTTACGATTTATTTTACCAAAATATGTGGAAATACCTGTACTGATTTTGGCTGGGATAGAGTTAATTTTCTTCATAGTAGCTGGTATGGTGCTGTGTTTTGGATTTGTGCTGGAAACAGTGTTGATAACACAGGGATGTTTTCGTTACTGCTGAGCAGTGCTTACACAGAGTCAAGGCCTTTTCTGCTTCTCACCCCACCCCACCAGCGAGTAGGCTGGGGGTGCACAAGAAGTTGGGAGGGGACACGGCTGAGACAGCTGACCCCCACTGACCAAAGGGATATTCCAGCCCATATGACATCATGCTCAGCATATAAAGCTGGGGAAAAAAGAAGGAAGGAGGGGACGTTCAGAGTGATGTTGTTTTGTCTTCCCAAGTAACCGTTACCCGTGATGGAGCCCTGCTTTCCTGGAGATGGCTGAACACCTGCCTGCCCATGGGAGGTAGTGAATGAATACCTCATTTTGCTCTGCTTGCATGCGCGGCTTTTGCTTTACCTATTAAATTGTCTTTAACTCAACCCATGAGTTTTCTCACTTTTACCTTTCCGATTCTCTCCCCCATCCCACCAGGGGGAAGTGAATGAGCAGCTGTGTGGTGCTTAGCTGCCTACTGGGGTTAAACCACGGCAATACTATATCCCAAAATGACAAAAATTATGAAAAATATACATCTGTGGAGTGCCTGCAAGTCATGGTCATGAGAAGCAAGTGAGACTTGTTTTAAATTACAGTGTTGGAACGGGAAGTAATTTCACCCTCAGCAATAAAGCTGCCATTCCCTTCTACTAATTTGGATTTAGTCCATGAAATACTTTAGTCTGATGCTCCTGGAGTTTGGAGTCTATTCACAGAACAAACACAAAATGGGAAATTGCAGTGCATAGTGTAAAATTTCTCCCAACATGTCTCAGCTAAGATTTACATGAACTACCTCCAAGGGTTATAGAATGGTTGTTCTCTATACCCTTTCAATCAGCCTGATAGTCTGCAGTGAATACCAGGATGACTACAAAGGATGGTTTTGTTTTCATAATTAGGTAGTGAACTGACATTGAACAACTGCTTTCAGTAGCACATACATATATACGTGTGTGTATATATTTGTGCACACATATGTACATAAATATAAATATGCATATATGTATGTATGTTTGGGGCAAATACATACACACATGCACACAAATATGCACACAAACGCGCGTGCACACACACACATATGTGTACGAAATTACTGGGAAAAAAAGAAACATAATATTACATCATCCTAGTGGGGTATTTATCCTCAACAGATATCAGGGGTACTTGTCGAAAAAATATCTATTTGAGACCGCTATAGAGGGTACTTGTCAAAAAATTATCGATTTGAGACCTGTATAGATAAACTTTTACTAGTGTTCAATGGCTGAAGCACAGCAGAAATGTTTTTGTGTAAGACAGCTTTGATTAGAAATGCTGGAAAATGCTGGACTCTAAAAATTACTTCAGTTATCTATCACATTATTTATCTTTATTGGTAGGCAAAGAGTCATTAATTGGGAACAAACTAAAAGCCCAAGAGCAGGTCCAGTCTAGGCTATATAAGCTTGCTGTTGAATTACACACGCAGTGCAGGCAAACTAATATCTTTCGCATTACATGACTGAATGTGATGGCAAGTAGTTACTGCACCTTAAGTTGTGCTCCCATGATACCCTCATGAGATGCAACATCTCGTTTTTAAGAGGGCCTCGAGGACAGCAGATAAACAGAAATATGTGCTCATAAAAGTTATTCACCATTAGTGTCCATAAGGACTACAACACCATTCGCCTATAATCATTATGAAATCTCCAGTTAATCAGTAAAAGTTTGATGCCAGTTGTGATTGTTACTTTCAATGGCTCAAGTGCCTGATGTTTGATTTGTTGCTTGTTTTGACTCCTTAGTGCTGAATAAAATGCAATCTAAAACTAAATTACTTGCCTTCTTGACTCAGGTTTCATTAAGCAAGTATATTAATGACATGAATGATCAAAATGGGAAGGAATTAAGCTTATTTAGCAACAATTTATGCAGTAATGTAAACATTTAGTTATTTTTACTTAACAAGATCAATAAACAGGTCAAAAATATATAGGCCAAACACACAGTGGAATTAACCTGTATTTCTTATCACCCAGATCTAGAAGGCCATTTGTCTTGAGAAGAATGATTTTATTTTGTTCCATTATTCATTTGGCTGTCTGAATAGAAAGAAAATTGGATTTCCTTATAGAATTGCTGATTTGTTCAGAGATTAAGTTCAAATATTTGGTTAAAATTAAACCTGGAGCATAAACATTATTTTTCATTTCAGAAGACTGTACTTCTTGCTTTTTTTATTAGTGCAATTTATTCAGAAATACTGTATTATTTCTTAGCAATTCGAATGTATTTTCACCTCCTAGAGAAGAATGGCTGAAACTTTACAGTGATTTAGATTATTGTTGAGTCTGTAACCTCTTTACATACTCGAATACCACTTTTTACAAGACAAGACTCATTATCCTTTTATCATGCTGTTCAAGAATGCCCACATTGCTGTACTTTGCTGATACCCACCTCAAGGGAGGGATAAACAGAGGGCCTGTAGTCTGGCTCCTACCCTTCAGCTTACTGAGCTTGGCTTTGCTCTGTGACACAAAAAAAGTTTCTTCTTTCTACTAGTTAGACAAATGGCTTAAATGTAAGTGTCAGCCTTTCTGTTATTACTCAAATACTGATGCATTGATAACAAATTCCTAACTTCACGTTTTAAAAATAAACAAGAAACTCTGCTTCATCTGTTGAAAATTATGCTCCGAGGGGTTGTCTGTGCCCTGGGAAAAACTAAACTGATGATGAAATCAGTTTACTGTGGTCTTTTTTTCTTGCCTGAAATGTTTCCTTGATCACAAGAATCCCTAACAGGAGCTCTGTTCTCTAATTGCTGATTATTCTCTTTTCTAAACTGGGAGACGGGCTGACCCCCTTCCCTGGCCAGCTAGTTTACATTCTTTTTTTTTACAAAGTCTCTGTGCACTTTTTGAAAATTTGAACTAATCCAAAAAGGATCCGCAGGAAGGGAGGGGCATTGATTTCTCCTCTCATATCCATCTACCTTTTGTTTGATGGGAAGATTCTACACATTGTTGTCCATTCAAGAACTCTCTTTGCTTAAGGATAGTTCTTACAATGAAGGTGGCATGTGCATTGTTAGAAGACTTTAGAGGACACATTCTCTGAGCTTGTCATGAATTAGAATGAACCATCTTTCTAGTTAGCTAGAATAAAGGTCTCTTGAAACAGTTGGACTCCCACAAATTGCTTCACAGCAGTCTAAAGTTTCTCTCAACAGTTGAAGAAATGTCCCTATCTGTGTCAAGGTGCAGTCCTTAGAAAGAGCAGTACCTCTCTGCAGAGTACTGTATTGTCAGTTCTTCATATCCAGCTGTAATTAAAAGTCCAGGCAGTAATCTTGTTCTCCTGGACAGTTTCTGATAGGAGGAAAGGTTTATTGCTGGGAGGAAAAATGGAAGCTAGAGTCAGGCATTTCTCTGGAGTGAGACCTATTAACCTTGCAGACAGCACCCAAAGCTTTCTAAGGAAAGGACATAAGAACTTCCAGAAGGGGTCAAGCCAAAGATTGATCTAGCACAGTATCCCACAGTGGCCAACAGCAGATATTTAGAGAAAAAATTGTAAGAAACAGGGCAAGTAGAGAATGTTCTTCCATCTGGTGAAAGCTTCCAGCAATCAGTGGGTCAGTGTTAATAGTCAAAACTACAGGTCTTTGCTCAAAAAAATTATCTATTACATTTTTAAGCCATTTAGACCTTTGACTTTCTTGATACTCTGAGGTAAGGAGGTCCACACTGTCATGATGACTTGTATGAAAACAATATTTCCATTTGTCTTCCTAAAACTTCTGCCTTCTACTTGCATTGGCTGAGCCTCACACCCTGCATGTGTTAGGAGTAACTAGTGAGTAGTCATTCCCAGTGCCCCTGTCATTCAGCAATGATAGACTTCCATCATATCAGCTTCCTGAGGCTACAGGTTGTATAAAATGAAGCCACATCCTGTCTGCAGGCCTCGATTTCCCCCTCCTTATTTATCTATGACTGAGAAGATTTTTTTTCCTTTTTAAGCCTCTCTTTATCTGCATTGGCCATATATCTTGCAGTGATCTTACTGGTTTACTTCATTATTCTCCCAGATGTTGTATCATGTAGACTGGTAGTTGTTTCCATCATTACTTTTTCTACCATTTATATATACTTCCATGCTTGCTTGCTTTCTGCTTCTATATCTCCTTTTTATCACTATGCTCCTTGACTAGCAGATCTGTAGAACTGATCGCTGTATGATCCACAGTTTTACAGATTTACCACATATTATTGACTCATAAACTTGAAGATGTCTCTGTTGTTCTCCTGATTCTGTTACCGTAAGTCAGCAGATGATGAACTCTCTAAGACTCAATTTGGAGTTTTAGAAGGCAGGCATTCTTTATTACGGCCGGGTGAAAGGTGGAATTCCACAAATCAAGCACACCTATGGCTAGATCACCGTTACATTTATACACAACAATTATAAGATAGTACACTCCCAATTACAATGATTGGTTAATGATTTACATATAATTATAATATCGGTTATGTCATTCTCTTCTGTTACTACGCTTGCGCGGGGGAAGGGTCTTCACCTGGGCAAGGGTCTTCTTGACCTGTGGGTGTGTTTTTTAGTATTATAATGAAGGCAGTTCACTTCAGGATACCTTAAAAGTAGGTTTTGTTGCCAAGTTGGCCAGCTAGATATCTACCTTGCCAGGTTGTCAAATAACTCATCCCATATGCAATAGAACCTAGGGGCTCTGTTTATGGTCTAGAGAGTCCAGAGAGTAGGGAATAGGGACTTCAAGCTAAACAGCCTCAAATAATAAGTAACACAGAAACCTATACATAATGCTACCATAGGGGCTAACTTACTGGAATCAAAATGTTCTTATAGTCGATTATTTCACAAACTAAAGATTCAGTAAAACTTAAGATACTCTTCAACAATTTTAATATTGACAGATTTCAGTCAGTTTAGCTTATTATTTTCCACATTGCTTGGTTCTCTTCCTTCTTCCTAGTATTTCCATCTGCATAATGGCATATTGAAATTTCCACCCTCTAGTTTCAGATGTGCTATTTTTCTGAAATTGTTAAAGCAACTAGAAAAAAGTTTTAATATTGTATTTTATTTGCAACATCCTGCTCTAGAACAGACATCAGCAAAAGCATCACATAAATTCATGACTAAATTTAGATGAAAAATGAAGTAGTCCAAAGTACTCCATTCAACAGTTATGCTATTTCATCTACTTTGCTTCATGGTTATTCTCCAAGAACTTCTTTGCATATTCTTGGAATTAACAATAAAAAAATGGAGCAGAAATGTACAGGTATATCAGTTTAAAAGCATAAAAACTACTACTAACAAATCCTTTTCTGTCATGTGCCTTTTCTTATTATTTCATATAACTTTTTCAAAAGGCAGCCAAGCTGCTTTTGTTTGGTTTTTTCTTCTCATTTTACAAGCTATACAAATAATTGAGCTTGAATGTAAAAAAAGCAACAAAAATGAATAAATTAACCTACAAGAGTGTTAATTGACAAATTAATTTCACTCTCAAAATGTATTCTAAATTATGGAACTATGAAAGCTGACTGTAAGTACTGTAAAAACAGCAAGTGTTGTACATACAATGCCCCAAAAGAGCACACTTGTGTCCCAGGCCTGCATTGGATTGTGCAGAGCTGGACTCCCAACCTGCATGCGAGTCACTGAGCTGGGCCAGAGAGCTACCCGTACCACCACCTTTGAACTGGGCCCTCAGTACTTCCACTCTGCTTGGAGAAGCAGTGCACCAAAAGAAAAATGTAGCATCATGTCTGTAGCAAAGGCACAAACTGCTGCGTGCTTCCCTTGTTTTGGATTTCATACATTTCACTGCAAGAGCAAGTGAAACCACTTAGAGTTCCTCATCCCTTTGACAAGATTTTTTCTAATTCACTATGCAAGTGTAACTAAGAAGGAAACTTAGACATTCACATATCTTTTCTGGTAAGTATGTCACATAGAGGAGAGCTGATAAGAGCTTGATTTGAACTCCTAGGTCCTATTTGCATTATACATATATATATATAAAAGATTATAACCTCTTCTAGCAGGGTTTGACATGTCTTGCTTTGATTCTTATTTTACACTATTCACGATGTGAAATATATGTACCTTTTCTCTGTGGGTGTGTAAAAGTGAGACGTAACTGACACTCCTTGATGAGTGTCTTACAGCTATGATAGCTGTGAGGAAGTAATGACTTATCACCTGGAGCGCTGGTGTTCACAAGTCCTGGTGTGTTACCCTAACAAATAAACAAGCATGACAAGAAAAGCTTTGTTGGGCAGTTTATTGCTGACACCCTGTGAATATGACCCCTTTACCCCTTATTCCCACAGGCATTCATAACCAAAAGTCACTTCTTTCACTAAATTACCTATAAAACACTCCTAAGGATGTGTCTCACAATATACTGGTTCAGATAGTTCACAGCGATAATGTGAGACATACATGCTCCAGCCTCAGCGGCAGCTAATTTTAGATTATCATGCTCCATTACTTTCCTAATAAAGGTACAAGATGACCCACTTCTCTGCTGTGTTTCTCCATTTGCAGATTGGGGAGCATAGTTGTGCCTTATTAAGTCTTCTCCATTCTCTGTTCCACCACTGCTAAAGCCGGTAGCACCCTGCAGTCTGTTTCTAAGGCTCACTGTGAACCCCAAGACTTTCATGGACCTCCCTATGTTTGGCCTATTCCCAACTAGGGAGCAGATCAAGCAGAGCTTAGAAGCAGTCTTTAATGCAAGACATCATCGTCTGCCTCTGCATTTTTAAACAATGTGTATCAGAACCCTTATATTAAAAATATTAAGATGGTTGAGGACAAACTGTTCACACTCGGACCTCTAACGTCTTTTGTTGTGTTGCACTTTTATTTTAAGCAGTAGAGGTCTCAATTAGCATGAAAACCTATTGACTGATTGACTGTTTTTCTTAAGTACTGAGGAACAGCTTACAAATAACCACAATGCAATAAGAAAAATGAAATTCATTACCTGGAAAACTGGAATATACTACCTGGAAATACAGGTGGAGATGTTAAGAGTCAAAACATCACCAGGAGACACTAAGCTCCCTACTGTCATAAATGTGGTATCTTTTCTCATTTTATTGAAACAAAGATGACTGTGACAGGTTAGCTGAGACTTTAAAAGTTTGATAAGGAATTCTTTTTTTTTAAAATCAGAAGGATTGATAATCAGTTGAGATAGTGCCAAATGGTAATAATGAACAAAATAGTTATTAATGTTTCATTGGTATTCTCCCTATTTCCAATTTTTTTGCATTTGGAGTCAAGTGATTACCCTTTAAAAGTTGCAAAGAGAAATAAACATGTATAATACATAACAGTAACAAATTTTTGGAATTTTCTTTCTCAGACATCATAATTGATACATTATTCATTTTCCTTCAGCTCTTACTGATTTTTGTCAGAATATTAGTTCACTTTATACCGCCTAACATAAGATGTGGAAACACAGCACTGTTAATCCTGAATATCTTCTTTATACAAAAAATTTATTAACATCAGGATAGAAACAGTACACAGTAACCCTGATTCAAATTAATGACTGTTATTAACAAGTAGCCCCGTGAGTATCTGAAGATGGACAACATTTTCCTACGGATTTCTTTCTCTGGCTTCTCAGAATATTCAAGCTCCAGCTGAAACCTTGTTGCATTTGGGGGACACAGTTCTCCTTCATGTGGATTTTCTGGTGAATTGGTGAGGATTAAACACACAAGCCACCTTTTCACGTTAATAGGATATCTTTTCTTTACCTGTAAATCTGTTCTCATTAAAATTCTAAGTTTGTTGAAGCTATCAAATAGGTTCAAAGACTAGTAGGGAAGACAGAGAGACATCTACACCATGCTTTTATATACACTTCCTTTGGAAGTGGGGTTAAAATTTTACTTAATGAGAATTCTCAATAAAATTGAGTATAATATTAATCTGTACATTTGTTACTGCATTAAAATTACTCTCAGATTTGAATAAAGGTAAATGTATATACATTATTTTACTGAGAGACAACAGAATTGTGTCATACAAGGCTTTAGCATTTGAGATGAAAGTGATTCTCCACCTGAAGGAAATAATGAAGACAAAATCTTTTGAAGTGGGATCTATGCTGTATTCTTGTAAATGGGTCAAGGAATTGAGAATTATTTCAGAACACCAGAAAAACGCAGTACAAATGGGAAGCCATAAAAAGGGTTTGCATGACAGAAAATGTCTGCTTTGTTCCATATACCTGTTGATCCTACATATCAGCTCTCTTTATTTGTGTCCTCAGACCATTACCATATAATTACAGGTTTTGTTTTTGATACTGCCAGAAAGATTATATGATGGGAAGAAACTTCCTGCAAAAATAACACCTCCCAAAAATTATCTTTTTTTCTAACTTGATTTGTAGCTTTCAGTAGGAGGAAAAGAAAAACAAAAAAAAGACTTCTGGGTCTCTTGCTGTGCATGTTTTTTCCATTAGCTTTGTCTGCGTCACGTATCCCTGCTCAGACAGGTCCCCTAGCAATCTACGTCAGACATGCTATGAAGGGACCAGACACTTTGGAACATAGGAAGAGATCATTACTACAGCACGCATACCTTCCAAAGGTTACATCTTGGTTACTGATGTATAACTGTCACAAAAGTGCCTTGAATTGCAAAGTGAAAGGAAGCAACTCTTCCTTCCAAAACACCCAGGAGGCCTCATTTTGTCAGATTTGCAGATAGCTGAGCAGATTTTACCAGCACATAAATGAAAAACAATTAGAAATATAAGAAAAGAATATACAGTGCAAGTACAGAATCTGCTATTTATTGTTATTTATTTATTCTAAACAGCAGAATCTGCTATTTATTCAGCATCCACTAAGTTAAGATTAGAAAGACCAACCGTACTTCCAAATATTTGGGAACTTACTCCAGTCTGTAAAATTTCAGCAATTTTTATATTCTTTAGGTTTTGTGCCATGTAAATTCTAGGTATTAAGAGCATATGATGGATTGGTTTTCTTATCAAATAAAAACAAAGGAGAAAAGTAAAATGCATAAGACTACTTTTGAATTATTAACTGATTCTTACTGTGAATGTCGAAGAAGAAATACTCCAATCCTATATCAGCTATTTGCAGAATTCGTAAGGTATTTGTGCTAAAATCCGGTGGCATCCAGAAGATCCAGGATCTTATCCAGAAGATCTCATGTTGTACTGCTTGCTTTAAATCAGTCAGGAAGGGGATTTGAACACAAGAAACTGCCACTTATCTTGCATCTTTTTTTTTTTTTACGTAATCAAGAAATACACAGGTAGTTCATAGAAGATGAAATAACTGGACAGAAAAGGAATCCAGAGTGGGTCTCTTCCAGTATCATAGAATTTAACTGTAGCTCATGCAAAGAAAAACATCCTACATTTCCTCTGTACACATTCTTCCCATTACATTATGGGGAGAAAGGCAAGCATGAGTCACCTTCTGGTCTGTATAATATGGTGTCACTCCCACAGCCTAGCTCCCAGTTTTGAGAATCTAATCCTCTTCTGTTTTCTTTCAGCGAAAACTTTGTAATCAATTTGATTTGGCATTACAAAAAAAAAAAAAAAAAAAACAAAAAAACCCTTCTTGAGGAAAACAAATGAACAAAAAAAAAAACCTTAAAAGCAAAGCAAAGTAAAACAAAAACTTCAGGCATGTTGCAACTTTTCAATCAGACTTCAAGGAGGTCAGCAGGCCTGATTTTCATTCAGATGGTGGGTCACCTGTCTGTCAAAAACTGTCTGTGAACATTGTGACATTAAATTAAGCCTCTACTGACTGAACATATTTATGAGCAACTACCACTGAGCCTGAGAGAGCAATTTTACATGCCTAGTTAAAAAGCAGGGATTCATAGACAGGAATATTGTGGTATATAAGACCCTCTCTCATAATCTACAATGCCTTCAGAGTAACAGAAAGAGAAGAAATTAAATACATTTGTTTCTAGGTTATATCACCCAGAGTACCAGCCTTCCTGAATCATGGGTAAAACCTTTTATTTTCTTTCCTTCTTTCCAACATACATCTTCAGGGCTTTAGAACAAGGTAAAAGACAACTCCAGCCAGAAGGACAAAAAAATACAGTCCTGGAGTCTTTTGGGACAACTCATAGATTTGAGCAATACCTTCCCCTCAAAAGCAGTTCATAGCAACCTAATAGACATTTTCCTTCAAGCCGCCATTTTCCCCAACTCAAAAGGGTAAGAGGGGAAAGCTGACCTTTGGTGAAGTTGCTCACTATTTTATTCCTTTACTTCAAACAAATACTCCAGGCCTTTGAGCTGCACCAGTTTCATTTTTTGTTTGTGGAAAATGAAGATATGAGGTAAGTAGAAGGCATACAGAATGAAAATTTTGTCAGTTATTTAAATTTTGGGGCCTTAATAATGAAACAGTTGTGACTGAAGATGGCTCTTGCATATATTAAATGTGTGTATGGCATGAATGGATAAAAAATGAAAATAAACAAACAGATACTGAACTGCAGACACTGAAGCGTTTGACAAACACCAGAGATCTCAGCAATGCACACTTTAGAATGGCTACTGCTCTTAAGTAATTAATAAGTAATTAGATGCTGCTAATGAAATGAAAATTATGAGCAAATGATTGGATACGTTATCTTACATTTGAATGTAATTACTTTTTATGGAACATGTTGTCAATATGAAAAAAAAAGCATTTAACTTTCCAGTGACCTTGTCATGCTGATTTGATTAAGTCTGTACTGCAGTTTTATTTCCTGTGGTGCCCATTACTGCTAGGGAAGACACGTTATAATTACCTGACAGTACCAGAATCATTTAAAAAAATAAATTCTTGCAGTTAACTGTAAAATATTACTTTTAACTCATCATGGAAATCTGTGTACTGTAGCAGAAACTAAGCAGGAAAAATCAACCTCTATATTCAACCAGCAGTGTAAATGACAGAATATAGTTATTAAGAATGCACATGGCTATATTAACTTAGCCTCTTAATTTTTTTGTATAAAAATGTGGTAGTACTGAAAATGACAAAAGGTATTTACACCAGCAGCCTCATAGGAATGTTAAACAAAGTACGGTCACTTCACTGGAGTCTCTAAAAATCACAAAATGTTGCTTCAGTGCAACTGCTTCTCATGAGGCAGAGAAATCAGAAAAGAATTATCCTTATTTAAGGGAAGTGTTTGCTAACAGAAAGTTATTGCAATTAGCTCTGCCTCTTACTGTGCTCACAGCCCCAAATCCTCTGGAAATGAGGACTGAAAGGTTTGAAATCATGTTTCAGAACCGTAAATAGGAAATGAGGAAACACAGATGAACAATGCCTTACTGAAACTAGGTGGCTGAGGATCAAGAGACCCAGAAGCAGCTCCCAGCTTCTGCCTTCTTTATATCTACGTGGATTTGGAGTATAGGAGAAACGTGTCCGAAATGCATAATGGGTATTGAAATGACAGTGTCATCATATCCTTACAATTGAAGGAGTCAAAGTGGCTTTGGAAAGTGCTCCAGCATAAGGTAGTTCATGGGGAAAGAAGCAGGAGGAGAATTGATTGCAGGTCCCTCATCGTTTACGTGCTTAAGCAAGTTCCCATCCTGGAGCAGTTTAAGAAGATTCTTGCTATTAAGAGGGATCTAGAACTGTGCTTTGCTGGTTTGGGTTGGTTTTGGTTTTTTTGTCTTGCAACTTTATTTCCAATTTCATACTCAAGAATTTAAGCCTTTCTTTTGCTAGAATAAAGATATTTTCTTCTTTAATCATGTTTGTGTTTAAAAAGATCTTGGGTACTCTGGCAAGCACAAAGCAAATTATTTCTCCAGAAGCAACAACAATCTTTTTTTTTTTTTTTCATAAACAGGCTGCAAACTGCAACCATGAAGAAAAAAAGAAAAAACTTAATCTTTCATTTGACAAGGAGAAACTTGTAGAGAAACAGTTTCGCCTCTATGTAGAGAAACTCTGACCAGATTTCTTCTGCTCTGCAGCAGTGTATATCGAAAATATTCTATTGATTTATAGCAGCAGAAACAAGCATTTGATGTTGATCAGGCATGATATCTGTGCTATACTGATGTCAAGTTTGAAATTTTGCTGAAGAAATCAAAATATGTGTGTTTGTCCTTTTCTCTCTGGAGACCAGATATCACTGTCACATGTGCTATAAAAATTGTAATCTTCAATAGAATATAAACTTTAATGTAATCTAGATTTAACATCAGATTGTAATCCAGTCACACTGTTATACCATACCTGATAGCATGGCTACATGCAGATATATTTTTGTATAGCCTTTTTTGAGGATTTCGGTCATTTCAAATCATATCAGAGTTACATTTTCTCATGCTCATTTTTCATATTAAATACTCTTCAAATCTATTAAGCTATTTGGCTTGAAAGATCAGTTCTGAATAATCTAACTTTGAATTATGAAGGGATCTTTTTATTCTGCAGCATTTATATACGTTACTTAGACCCTTTAATGCTCTTGAAATGCAAGCACTTCTGTTCTAGAAAGAGGAGAGCATTTAGTCATGCATAGCAACATTAGACAAATAATTAATTAGGACACATAGTGAATACTATACCCTTATACCAAATAATGCCAACTGACAAGGAATTTGTGAAAAACAGTATGCAGATATCCAAAATGGAATCTCATCAGGACAAACACACTCCCACTCCTCACTGAAAAAAAAGGTGTAATGTCCCCCAGCCTACTTAATTATTATACATATCTGTGACTTGATATCATTCCTGAAAATACAAACCTCCTTACAATGATACCCTCACCTATACTGCAAAGGCTTTCTAAAGGTTTGACTTATAGACACTGCTGTAAAACACAAATAATTCTATTGACTGAATACCTCTGCAGCATCACATGGGCATAAATTCACCGCAAGCAAAAACCTGGTGGGTACAGAACAAAGAGAGATCAGAAAGCAGCCTTGAATTTTCTAAGCTTTCTGCTTCATCCTTCCTGCAGTGTCAGGCACAACTCCCTGGGTCTCAGGCAAGTGCCCTCCTCCCCATCTAGCTGAGCGCAGCACTGCCCTTGGTCACACTCCTTGTCCAACAGCTATCAGGGGGGTTATTAATGCTGCAGTTCAGCCAGCCTGTGCAAGCAAACAAGTGCTTCCCTTTCAAGTGTTGTCAGCTGGATCTCGTGAAACTTACTTTCAAGGGTGGGATCTACCTTCCTTGTGGCAGACTGGGAACACTCTCATTTGTAGTGGGGGTAACTGCTGGCAGAGAGCTGTGAAGAGTGCAGCAGGCAGCCTATTGCCTCAGGTTCCCAATGGACCAATTTAGGGAAAATAAATAAATAAAAAGAAAACTTGAAAAACATTAGCAGTTGGACACTTCGCCACTTTTCCACTGGTGTTTCTTCATTGACAACATTAGCACTGATCCTGATCAGAACCACGCAGCAAGTATTTCAGCTGGCTGTGTACATTTGGTTTGAATGATAAAAAGTGTTTTAAACAGTAGAAACACTATAACGCCGATCAATATTTTAGCAACCCCATCACTTATCTGTGGCCTTGACTCAGTGTAGACTTATCCTAAATGAAGCTGGCGCACAGTTTCAAATCGTGTCAGTTATTATCAAGCGTTTTACACACCAGCTTATGCAAAAATAAAGCAATAATAAGTGGCAATCAGGGTATTTACAGTCAATTAATGACAATTTAGGGGAGCTAAAGGCCCAATGCTTGAGCCATAAGATGCAGTCATTAACTGCTTTGAAATTCCTAATCTAAGGTTATTAAGATAAACTATGTGAAATTAATGAATGAAGATAAAAAAATTGTTTGACCCATTCTACTGTTTAATTAATGATGTAATCTTATTTTTATTAACAGCTTAATACATATAGTATCATGGGCTAAATCAGGTTGGATGGACCTCTGGAGGTCATATAGTCCATATAAATAGCTACAAATATATTTAGCATTTTACAATATAATTCGTTCCTTAGCATTTAAACACTATTACAAGCAAGACAACCTTCAAAGGAACCTAGTGAATTCATCACACATAATGCTCTTCACTGGAACCTGTACTCAGTTCCTCCTGATTTCTTATGATCCCAAACACTATCAGAACTTCTGAGTGCATTTCCTGAGCTGAGGGACAAAGGTTTCTTCACTGAATTTAGTGGAATATTGACACTTAATAGTTAAGGAAAATGTGCTGTTCTGTGTAAACCTGAAAAAGATGATACTAATATCCTTAAATATGGAATAATAGTTTAGAAGTAGCTGGTATTGGTAGTCTTTTTGTACCCTTTTCTAAAATGACCAAAGAAGTACCTCTTCTGAGTTGACTGGTAATAATAAGGCATTTATTTTTAAGGAAAGTGTAAACATGAAATATTAAGAAGTTGAAAGTGTACAGGAGCTCTTACAGTTTATGAAATAGATTTTCCTACATGGAAAATTATTAATTATCTTCATTTGTTTTACCGACTGTAAAGTCAGTAAAAAAACTATAGAGACACCACTATTTTTCTCCTCAGGATTACAAAACAATCATTACAATGGTACAGTGTCATTTTCTCCAACTTTTTCTTACCCAGGCTAATTACTATAATTTAATCTTATTCTTATAATGATCTCATAGTGAAGAATTATATTTTCTCTGTATATTAATACAAAGAATTATTACCATAACTGACCAAATATAAAACATATAATCTTAAATTATTTTACATTTTCTTAATATCTTCTTGTATTTGTGCAAAATCACTTCTCTTGGAGCTTCCCACTCACTATAAATTTTGACACAAATTAAGCTAGGTCTTCATTGTCTAACTTTGTTACCACAATGGAAATTACAGTATCTGTTATAAGAATGTTCACCCTATTTAAACAGAAAATATGGACATATAATTCTCAGCACACTTTGCTACTTCTGCCATCCCCAAATAAGTGCACACACAAACAAGTAACCATTCATAAGCCAATCCTGCTGTGTGAAATGTGAATTTATTATTATGTCATCTGGCTGTAGGTTTTTTTTAATGTAACTTCTACAGCAATCCTAGAAAAATGGTGGATAATTTTGTATTCAAACAATGTATAACATGCTTTAATGCTCTCATTTGTTGAGTATCTGATTAAATTTCAGGAATGTTATTTACTGCCTAGAAAATGTGAAAAAACTGAATTTGTCACACCAAAAAATGAAAAGAAGATAAGTTTGCATATGAGAATATGGAGGCTGTTCCAAGCATATATGATAATATGAAAGACAATTAATAATCAGGAGGGGATAGAAAAGGAGTTCATAGAAGGAAATAGAGGGCAGAATAAGAAGAATGCACTTTGAGACTGTTACAGGATAACCCTCCAGTTGTGCAAGGCTTTGAAAATGAGAAGAGGATCTTAGCTGTGGAGTAGAAGGAGATAAAGACTAAAAGAGGAAATAACAAAGTGGGTTGTCTGACATGATCAGAATGACAAAAGGAAGATATCTTACCTTTATTATTCTCAACCACAGAGAAAGTTGACATTTTTGACATTGTGCAGTAAGTTCTTTAAATACACACTTAGAACTTGTAGGAAATGAGTGCAGACTTGAAAAACACCCAGCTGTATCGGTAAAATGTTCAAGTCTGGTACTAACTCCATCTCATTTAAGTATGAAGCATTTCTCCAACATGCATCCTAACTGCTTTGCATTCTCATCAGAGGTAATACGAGGAACACCACCAACTAGCACTTCTCCAGGGCAATGTTACTACAAATTCATCAGCATAATTAAATATATCTTTTTCTTCACAAATTCTGCTTAAATAAGACAAATAACTTGGCTGACAGTAACCATGACCGCAGTGCTTACCACATTAACATATATTTTAAACATTTTAGTTTATGTTCTTCAAAACCACCTGCAACAAATAACGTTATTGTTGACCTCTATTTCAGCAGAAAAATGTGCTACCACAGAAACACAGAACAGGGATGTCCAAAGTCATTTTGCTTGGAAGACTCGTGTTTTCTACAAAAGACATAGTAGTTGGGGTGCTTATTCTATGGCCTCTAGGCACAGGCATCATATCAAGTCATTAGTTGCACATTTTTATGAGCAAAAGTCACTACAAAAATTATATTCCTTTTTCTGTTCATTTCAGTTTTCATGGTAGCCATTCTAGTTATATTTTATTCAAGCAATGAAAGTTAAAAAAATGGCTTCACAGTACATTAATTTAATGTTAAGGGTCTAACGAGAACTGACAAAAGCAAAGAAATTCAAGCTTAAACTGTCATTCCACTCACTCGAAGTGACAACTTACACTACAAATGTCCTTGTTTTGGTTTTAATTTGTATCTCTAATATTATTTTAATGTATTGGCTGCAACTGCGTTATTTCAGAGCAATAAAAGAGGCAACTTTAATGGACATTTAGATAATGAGATACATGTTTAAAACGTCAAGCAGAAAATAAAAGCACCACAGCCTTTATTTGCTTGATGGGTTTGATGAGTGATATGCATAATGCTTTCAAAAGGATGACGGTACTTGGCTGTGAAAGTTCCAAATAATCATTTACCATTAGCTTTGAGAATACCTTAGTGCAAGTTTCATCTCCATTAGTTGACTGAATCACACTGCTAGCACCGGGAATTATAAAGATATTCTAACTTCAGATTGATATTTCCCTTTGACAAGAAATGTATATTAATTACATTGGAATAATATGCATAAAACTTGGTTTTGAATTGGGATGAGACTATAGCTTTGCCAGTTAACAGAAAATTTAAGTGGCACAGATCAGGTTTTCTTTGATGATGAGCGCGGGTTTGCTAGAAATTTTATATCTTAATTGGGCAATATACTAAATACCTGTAAAAAAATATAATTGCTACAAATAAGTACTAATAATAAATAATAAAAATAATTTGTTCTTGAACTTTGCCAACCCAGAATATTTGCCCTTGGCACTTCTTCCCACCCAGACACTGAGCAACACTGAGAAAGAGAACAGCACTTGTGAAACCCTGACTCCAACTCCGGCTCGTCAGGTGAGAGCTGCTAAAATGATTGATAGCTTGCCCTTTAGACTCTGTAATGGTAAAGTGTATTCAAAATTTATGCAGAGTACAGTCCTTTAAATAATGTGTGAGTCCTGTTTCTATTCAAATGCCGAACTGACAGCCCTGAAGACTTCAGTTCTCTATTCCCAGATCATACTTACAGAACTGGCAACGGCCTGGCTGTCAGTCTGGAAACTCAGCTCTAAATTCACACATACAACGCAGTCAGAAAAGAAGACACTGATTATTTGAATTATTAAAACCCCTCTCTGTGTTCTCCAGTTCAAACAGGACTAAGCCCAGGAAATGTTAAGACATTAGTTAGTTACTTTTCTAAACAAAAAGCAAATACAAAACATGGAACTGAAAACATCTCAAGAAAGCCCCTTTAATCAGCTGTCTCCAGCTCAGCTTCAAGATTAAATGGTTCTGTATTACCCAAAACACCATTAGGGTTTGGTTTTGTTTAGGGGAGGGTGGGTTGGTTTTTAAAATTCCTACAAAACACTGTTTTGCCCCTGGAATGCCCCAAGTGACACTAGCATTTAAGAGTCTTAAAATTAAAATAGCATTGAATTTATAGACACTTCTGAAATTGGCACAACCAGCTGTCAGTACAGTCACAGCATGCTTCAGCTGAAACTACCTTAGCATCTCTTCTGTCAGTCACTCCTGTTCCCTTCATAACTAGAATCCCCTTTTCATGTTTTTGGGACTGTTACGGAAAACTGAAGACCCTTGCCAGATCTCAGAAACACCTCTATTCCCAATTAGTGCATGTAAGCAACACCGGCTGGATAGGCAAGTCTTTAATTGTCTTGAGGGGAAGAGAATTTCATTCATACAGCAAGAACAGATAACTTACTACAGTATCTGAGGCATGGTTTGAAAAGTGTTGAATTTATATTCCAATGCTTTTATGCTTCAAGTGGAAAATAATTCCACTAGTGTGTTTAGAACATGTTTGTTTTAAATTCCGCTAATCAATGAAAATGAAATGTTGGCCACCAACAGCAGTCAGATACATCGGTGACAGATGCATAGAAATGCCTAAATGGGCTTTAGCTTTATTTGTATTGAAAATGTTACATAAAATATATTCTGCACTCCCTCTGGTCCACTACTATTTTAAACTCTAATAAGGAATTTTCTCAAGGGGGAAAAATGAGCATTTATTTCTAAAACAAATTAGTTTCTCCTGTGGTAGAACAATTAACATTTTTAATACTTGCTGTATTCAGTTCATGCTTTGAATACAGTAAGTCAGATATTGCTTCATAATGTTAAGCTTTACTATTTTTTTCAGAAACCATGGAAATTCTCTCTGCTTATTATGTGGTTTTGGATATATTTACGACACCCTTATTGAATTTATTGTTTATGTCATTGTTTTTATTAAAAACCCCAACATTTGGTAATTAGAGTTAAAAAGGCAGAAAAAAAATCTATTATCCTGTTGCTGCACCAGCTGTATTCCTCTCATAGATAAATTTATACCCAACTATTTGTAGAGCAAATAAAGCAAAAGAAAAATTAAAATTGAAGAGTTTCCATTTCCATCAAGTAATGTCTAGAATTCTCCATAAACAGCAAAAAAAGTTATTCCATAATTGAAACTATTTCATTATAAAATAATAGCAATTGTATTCTTGAGCAGCAGAGTCCAGGACTTGTGTGTGGAGGAAACTCTCAATCCAAACAACATTGGATCACAGCATCTCTGCCTGGCAGGCAGCCTCCACTGAATCCTCAGACATCTCTGAACTCATTTTCTTTTTTCATTGCTGCTTACTTGCTTCTCTTTCCTCCCTTATATTCCTTCCAGCCTGTGTGCTGTACCTTACATCACATATCTGGTTCTCAGGTTAAAAAATAAATAAATAAATGAATGAAGAGGAAAGAAACATGTTTTTAGCCAGCTAGAGGATGGGTAATCACAGGCTCAAGGCTGCCCTGGAGAGATTTCCATCTGGTTTGGTAGAGGTTCATAACTGGTTTCCAAACCAGCTGTTATCCATCACTCACAAGGTTTATGCCATGTCCTCTGCTGCCCTTTAAGATTTCTCAAGGCCAAGGGACTCACAGCTGTGTTCCAATCTCTGCAGGCTCCTAAAAGGACATCTGCTGCTGACAGAGGCTGATAAATCAGCCTGAGGACATGTAAGCCCCAGGTAGCACTCACTGAATCACAAGGTCTCAGGCACCCACCAAGACATCCTACTACCTTGGTTACCTGTAGTCGGGGGATGAATTTTTCTCCTATTACTTGCTCACATTCAGAGTTATCTTTCCCCCGTTCTGTTTCCTTCCTCACCCTCACAGCCTGTGGAGCTGGTTGTTAGCATGGCTGTAAACTCCAGATATATATCTCTGCAGAACTGAGAGGTTAAAGAGCAGGTTGTTTGGGCAGCTTCTTTATTTGCAGAGTTCCCATTTAAGTTACAGCTGCTGCAGAGTTCGATAGACTCTAATAACAGTCCAATACTTCAGACCTCATGCACCTTATGGGCCTCATGTCCAACTTTCCAGACCCAGACAGTATGAACTGCTTCTGTTTAAGCAGGTGAATGAAGTCCCTAAAGTTGGCCAGCTGAACTGTGCTCTGTAGGCACCTCTTTTGATATCATTGCCTGTAGAGGCAGTTATAGGTAGCTAGCACAGAGACATCTTCCTTCGGTCAGGTGAGCTGCACCCATCACATGCTCATAGCCTTTTCTGAGATGTCAGTAATGCCAGTGATTAAAGGATGTTAAAGCCACCAGCAAACCCTTTGGACTCATACTAGAGCATACTGGGTCTAGCTGGGTTGGAGCTAAATTTCTTTTTGTGGATAAAACAGCATCAGGTGGACAGTTTGACTGAGGCAGTACACCTGTGGAACTATCAGTAGGCTGGGAGGGGACACAGTCAAGACAGCTGATCCAAACTGCCCGGGGGGATGTTCCATAGCATGTAACGCCATGCTCAGCTTTAAAAAGGGAGATAGAGGATGGTGGTAGTGGTTTCTGAAGTGACTATCGTTTGGAGTCTGATTGTCTGACTGAGGTGGGGGTGAATGATTTTTTTTTTCCTCTCCCTCACCTATTAAACTGTCTTTATTTCACCCATAAATTTTCTTGCTCTTGTTCTTCCTATTTTTTCCCCTGTCCTGCTGCAGGTGGGAGAATGTGAATAAGTAAACAGCTGTGTGGGTGCTTGTCTGCTGCCTGGGGCCAAACCACTACACAGAGACAGAACAAACCCTCAGATGTACTAGTTCAAAAGTTGGAGTATGTGTCTGCCTGAGAAGAAGTACAGGGTGAAGAATAAAAGAAACAAAAAGCATTCAGTATGTTCATTTCATTGAACCTTAATGCTTTTTTTAATATTTCTTTTTTTCTGAACCACCTCTTTATCCTAATTTACATTATTTTGCAGTAAGCTAGTGCTTTGAGTGACTAATCCTGTTTGTGAACAGATATTTTCAACCTCTCTAAGTAAATAAAGCTATACCCACAATAGTTAACTCTCAAATGTGAATAAGCTGTTGAGTGACTGATTTATCCTGTCTAGTGGGAAAAGACACAGCTATGAAAAGAAATGTGCCAAGTCTCTGGCATACTGGCAACTCCAGGTTTGAAAATGGTACTTATCTTTAAGTTACCTTTAAATATTTTCTTTTCTATTTCCTAGCTGACTTAAACAGTCCAGAGCTGTAGTGATTTTTGTCAGTGAGCTTGAAATGTAAACAGATTAAAATCCAAAATTTTAGTCAAGTGTTTATACCATCTCCCAAACACTGGGAAAAGTCCTATCTGAATGTTGCAGCTTGTGTCCACCCCTGCTCTCATTTCACCAATATTTGCTTTTATTCTGTTATCTCTTAGCTGCGTCTGCTGTACAACTTTACTTTTTAATGGAAATCTTCCATAGGAAAGAAGCATGTTGGCTTCCTACTGTGGACAAAATAGCTTGTCCAAGGCAGACAACTGAAAATCGTGTGAGAACAGTTCAAAAGGCTTTGATTTTATGAATTAACATCTTGAAATAGAACTGCTACTACTTATTTCCTAGCTGTGCAATCCACACACAACAAGAGGACGATGTGTCCATTGTGCAATGTGAAGCAATTCCCAGTTGCACCATGGCAGCAGGTCCCATTACGTGCTCGCACAGCTGCCAGAGTTCAGCTCCTCTGCTGCATGTTCTTAGAGGTTGAACCAAGGAGCTCAGCTTAGATTTTAGTACGCCAAAACATGGAGAGTCAGTTTAAATGCCCAAAACACCAAGGCTGGATGTTATTTATGCACTACAAATTGGCATTGTAATACTGAAGGCTTCATAAGAAAGTCCTGAATTATAGACGTAGACTTGCTACAGCATTTTGGTCATATCGCTGCTCTGGGATACTACATAAGGGAAAATAATTTTTCCTTGCGTTTTGAGATGAAGTGATATTACCTGAAAACAAAGCAAGAGAAACATTTTGACACCTGTTTGAACTGTCTTTTTAGTATCTGACATTTAACCCATATAGCTGTGATTTAGTTGTTGAGATTTAAATCAATGGTGGTATGTTTCTGACTGTAGCACTGAGAGCAATGTTCATACCGTGCTTATCTGTCGTGGTTTAACCTCAGATGGCAACTGAGCACCACGCAGCCACTCACTCACTCCCCCCCAGTGGGATGGGGGAGAGAATCGGAAGCGAAAAAGTGAGAAAACTTGGGGTTGAGATTAAAGACAGTTTAATAGGTAAAGCAAAAGCCACGCACGCAAGCAAAGCAAAACAAAGGAATTAATTCACTACTTCCCATGGGCAGGCAGGTGTCAGCCATCTCCAGGAAAGCAGGGCTCCATCACGCGTAACAGTTACTTGGGAAGACAAACGCCACTATGCCAAACGTCCCCCCTTTCTTCTTCTACCCCCAGCTTTATATACTGAGCATGACGTCCCATGGTATGGAATATCCCTTTGGCCAGTTTGGGTCAGCTGTCCTGGCTGTGCCCCCTCCCAGCTTCTTGTGCACCTCCAGCCTTCTCAGTCGGTAGAAGCTGGGAAGTCCTTGACTAGTATAAACACTGCCTAGCAGCAACTAAAACATCGATGTGTTATCAACATTGTTCTCACCCAAAATCCAAAACACAGCACTGTACCAGCTACTAGGAAGGAAATTAACTCTATCCCTGCCGAAACCAGGACAATATCATTTTCAAAGAGCCTTGGTATTTTCTTCATATTAATGTATCTCACTACTTAGAACCTTAACTTTCATGTTAGTTCTTGGGGCCACCTGTTGGGGCCACTACAGGACCACCAAATCCCACCAGTCCATAGGGACAGCATGCAAACAAACTGGACAGCAGCGTAATACCAGGTGGTTCTTGGTGGTTTAAAATCTGGTTGGTGCTTGTTAGCAAGAAAGTAGAGATGTTTATCTAAATAATGGCAACAAAGACATTTTCACATTATTTGAATCCAAATTAAACACTGGCCTGTAGAGGAAACACGATAGAAATCAAAGTAGAAAGAAGTCAGTCACTGTGACAGTCTAACTTGCTCTCCAGTAAATATTCAAAAGCACAACTGGTGAAAAATCATGAAAGAAATGAGATTTCAGTGTAATATTTGACAAGTCATACAAATGATAGAATACCAGCAAAGCAGATGTTTCTTATGTTTGTGTGATAGCTTATCTTGTTCTAATTGCAATTACACTCAGGTGTGAGCAGGTCCCTTAGTTGCATGTCATCTTCTATCTTTTCACCCTTGAGTACAAGCTTGAAAATCTTAGCTCATGCTGTGGTATTACTTATAATATAAAATCTTATCTATTTTGTTTTTAATTGCACCAGCTTATCTCTTTAACCTGTCAACTTTGACAAGAAATTTCTGTCTATGTTTATATCTCCACTCTGCTTCTTATGCTGGGAGTAAAGCATATCAGCTAGACCTCATAGGAATCCTACAGTTATTTTATCATTACTTGTTTTCCAAAACCAATTAAAAATAAATTATAAACACTAATTGGAAAGCAAATTTTACTGTACAAAAGGACATACTTCTACAAAATCTAGGGCACATTTCCTTGAAATAAACTCAAAGTAGAATATAGTAAATTTAAGTGAGCTAAGTTTTGAGCTGTATTCCTGTCATGACTAGTTTGTTTCTTGTTATCTGTGTTAATGTGGCTTTGAAATTACTCATGTCAAACAAGATTCAGTGCCCTTCATAGATTTAAGATAAGCCCGTATCAGACTTAGTCATTACATCGTTGCACAACTGTTATTTTTATTTGTTTAAATTTCCCTGTAACCTAAGTCTTGATCAAAACGGGGTACAATTCAAAGATTAAACTCAAAGTTTACTTGAAATACCTGTCTGTTTATTACGATAATCGCATAACCCAACAGTTTGAGAAATGGTATATATCTTATATCACAACACTGCAGGGCTGTAGGAAGAAAGCCAGATTAATCTGCTGTAACAAGGTTTCTGTGGAATCAGAATTTCTTTCTGTAAGAAGCAATCATATAGCACCTAGCCATAGGAGGACTTCTGCAGAAAAATGAAACACCTTGGGTGTTTAACTGCCAGTGTCTGAGATGAAGAGAATATGATCCTTCTGGAAGGCTCCCTGGAACAAGGAACAGTGGGGAAAAAATGCTGTTCTGGATATCCTGCTGTGGTACCAAAGGTGTACATGAACACCACTGTTGGGATTCATCTGACCAAAAATACATGTCCATGTCTGTACAGTCTATTTACATTCCCTGTATGTGAATGCAGTGAAATAGCCCTTTTACATTATTTCACCCTAAAGGTGTTCACCTTGGGATACACCTGTGTCTATGAATTCCATATCTCAGACTAACCTTGAAGAGTCTTTACATGAACCTTGAGCAGTTCTGGATCTTTAAGCAACATGGGTCGTTAGCCTCTCTGCTTTGCATTTTTTTTGAGGGTTTGCCTGTTAGCAAAGTTTAGCAATTCTTTCTTGTAGGCTGACATAGCACCTTTAGATTAGCTTGTTTCATTTGTTTTTACATATATTTGATATACTCTTTGGAGGAAAGATACATTCCAGGAAAAGGAATAAAAAAAAAAAAAAATGCAGCTATCCTAAGCCAGAATCTTTCCTATACCAAATGTTTATATGGACTCTAGAAAGCCTCTTCATATTCTCAGCCTTATGTAGTCATTTACAAAATTCTATCCTTAACATTTCTGAAATACCCTGGAGGCTTCAAAGCCTGTTTATAGGATATATTCAGGAGAAACACACAGATTCCTAATCTTATCATCTGAATACACAACCCAGCACTAGTCTAGAGATCGGCAGCTGTCTTTTGAGGAGGGGCATACCTTGATGATTCCCTCAGATATTTCTGAGATTTGATGGGACATGTGCTTATCTTTGCTTCTTTTCACTTTAGAAGCATTTTTTTTTTTCACTTCTCGTTGCAAAACAGTAACTGTATAGGAGAAGAAGCCTCCTCTTGCTGTGACTGAAGAAAACTTGTCCTAGGAGCTTAATTTCTTTATGGCTAGAGAAGGTAAAGTACCCTTTCTTAAAGATTCATCTCAGTCAGACAGGATAAGCTGATCCTCCAGGCAGAGGCAAAAGCATTAATGAAGAAGGAGCTTTATCAACTTAAAATCCCATGTTTAAGGTAAAGCAAGACACAGATGGAGCAAGTGACAGGACCCAAGGTGGGCAAGAAGAGACTGCTTCAAAAGACTGTTCACAGACAGGGGAGAAGTGCAAGTGTCTGAGGAGCCTCATCTTCTGGTTAAGACATACAAAGACCTGCACAAAACACTTTCTCTGCCTTGTGTTTCCAACTCTTCCTTCCCTGCATCACTGTGGAGAAAAAAGAGTTCTCAAGTGGACTCTCCTACCCTCAATCACATCACCAGAAAGTCTTTTAGGAAGGGGTCTTTTCCTTCCCCCCTGCAATGTACAGGTAAGGGCTAAACAGCAATCAAAAGGTATATCAACCTAATGCCATATTTTAGTGACAAATCCCTGACTCATCCTGTTGGAACTGCAAAAGACCAACTGAGACCACACGCCCACCTGAACTAGTATCTTGTATCTGACAACAGAGTAGCAAATGCCTCAGAAACCTTATAAAAACAAGGCATCCACAGTGCAAGTGGTACTTCCCTAGCCTATTTTACCAGATGCCAGCAAATTGCTCAGAGGAGGCTAACAACACTGGTCCAAGCACATTGGAACTGCAAACAGCATCTCATCCTCAGGAAAGGGTTGTAAGCACAGAAAAACTATTTCCTTCCTCTATAAGGAGCTTCAAAGAAAACCAGAGGTGAATGGTACTGTAAGGAGGGAAACATCACCTGTCTGCAGGATCAAGAAACTGAAATTATTTATAGGCTGAGGAAAATACAACCTTGAGTTATGAGGAGGAACAAAGGTCTAACATTTAGTCGGTCCACTGCCCCCCACCCCTCCCTGCTAAAAAGAAAGAGAAAACCATCCAGAACAGGTTGAATATTTGATGGAAAAGTGCTTACCACACCAGAATGGACAGATTAGATGGACCAGAGGTGATAGTCTCATCACTTCTTAAGCATTCGGTGAGAATTTTGTTAGTCCTTGCCTCCTCCTCCTGAGTAGCAAGATGAGAGACTGAACAATCTTGGAGGGAGGGCTTGGAAGCAGGAGGAGTTGGATGATGCCTGATTAGGAAGTGCCCTATGAAATTGATAGGCATATGGATAATTTCATGCAATATATGAAGACAAACAAGACTAAAGGAACTGAGCCATATCCTGAGCTCCAGTTTTAAACAGCTACTAAGCTTTGCATATAGTTGGTTTCAGATTTTAGTTCTAATCTGATTTCTAACAGCCAGATTAGAAACTATGCAGTTAAGCATTTAAAATCTTCCAACTATATCTTCCCTTAAACTACAGAACTAGTGAAACTGGCTGGGCGTAATTCCAAAAGTACATGTAGAAATACAAGTTTCTTTAAAAAACACTCCAACTACAAACTTACATTGGAGTTTATACAGAAGTAGGACATTATCCTCCAAGGATAATTAAGATATCACCAAAGAAATACAGGAACTGTAGCTAATGAAAAAAATGCAAATGTGGTTCATTACATGTTAGTATTAAGTGTTACACTGAATAACGTCCCATAGATGTGTTCTGCAAATTTGGCAAGCATTATAATTTGCTTGTAATGGCAATAGAGAAAAAATCATTCTTAATTGTAATACCTTTGGCTAGGAAGGCAAAGCAACTATCAACCATCTTGTAAAGGTTTTTATTGAAGCATAAATAACCTCAATCTTATTATGTTTGATTGTTCCTGCTCATGAAAGTGTAAATGTTTTTTTGTGTGTGTGAATAATCCGTGTAATGTTTCCTGAATGAACCTCCTAAAGCAGTAATATTTAAATACAGGAGCAATGGGTTTTAAGTGATTATGTCACATGACCCACCAACTCAGTAGATGAGGAAACTCTGAATGCTCCGTTTTACAAATACACAGTCCAATGCAAAATACTGGACCTAGATATAGTGGTTCAAATACACAAGGTTACTGGATACCCCAGTGGATTGGTAATGCAGCACAGTGCACTTTAACTTTTTCTTGTTAACAGGGTAAATCAATGCACCTCATTCACTTCACTGATGCTTGAGGATCTGGATAAGAGATTTGATTCCCGTTAGGATATGCGCTATAAAAAAGGACTGTAAAAATGAACATTGTATTTCATGTCAGAGCACTGGTAACGGGACAAAGTTTTGCCCAGCCTATGAGGGTAGATTTAGATTAGATATAAGGAGGAAATTTTTTACACTGAGGGTGGTGAAACACTGGCACAGGTTGCCCAGAGAGGTGGGGGATGACCCATCCCTGGAAACATTCAAGGTCAGGTTGGACGAGGCTCTGAGCAACCTGGTCTTGTTGAAGATGTCCCTGCTCATTGCAGGGGGGTTGGACTAGATGACCTTTAAAGGTCCCTTCCAGACCAAACTGTTCTATGATTCTATGATATTTGTGACATGATTTTCTCATTTTCTCTAGAGGATTCAGCCTTGGGACAGCTAGTGGTTTTCACCATGTCAACAGAAAGATTAGTCTGAGCTGCTTTTGTAAACAAGATTGCATGATGTATAATTTATTGATGATCTTTCTCTCCTTAAATCAGTCTAAAATTTGAAATTAGGGAATTACCATTTTGATTTTGCAGAAAATCTGTTCTGGATTTCCTAATATGCAGATTAGGAAACTCGGTCTTTAGCCTTATGCTTCCTTTGTGAATTTTTAAGTTTCATTTTATAATCTCTGTCTTACACCGCCATAAAGGAGGGGGGGGGGGGGGGAGTAACTGCTGTACACAAGAATCAAAAGCACAGAAACAACAAAGGAAATTAACAAGTACTGGAAATCAGATTAGAAAGCTATGATTTCACATGCATTCAGTGTGGAAAATGAAAGATTTGAAGAAAATTAACAGGATGGATCTTAGAAGCATTTTATCATTTTAATTAATCTTACTGAGGCACTAAACTCCATAAAATTGTTTGGGACAAAATACATTCAAAGAAACTCAAATGTGTCTGCCTATCCAGAAGAAATGCCATGATTTTTAATTCAGCAAAAATCTCATTGAGGTTAACTAGTTACACATGTTCTGTTTCAATGAACAGTGTCTATGGATCATTTAGGAAGTAAAAATATTCCTAGTCTGTGACTTCATTCTCCAAAAGAGCCATTTACACACTACTTTTTTTTGCCTTCATCATCGTGGCCATAGCTGTAATTTATTGTCACAAGTGTAATTTGCATTATCTTCTACATATATTTATAGTGTATTTAATATTCAAGGGATGCTGTGGCCTGCACGTATGCCAAAGAAAAGCAGGCTGCAGAGTGAAAGTAGCTAGATGCAGACAGGATATGGAGCTGAAGAGACTGCAAATCCAGCAAGTCACATCCAGGGTTCCCCTAATTTAAACACTTTGTTTCCAGAAATGGTATGCATGCCATGATGTCCAGTCCCTATCAGGATCCAGTAATGAGCTGCATTCTTTATTCTCACTAATATGTTGGTTAAGGATTAGTTCCACGTAGGTGTACCAGAAACTACATGTATGAGCTTATGTAAAATTAGGGTGGTGTAAGCCTCCCTTAGTTACTGGCTTTTGGGAGAGAATATATCTACATTATACAAATGAACTTTTGGAGAATCAAGCTGTTTCATGAGTTTGTCTGGGTTCAGTAGTGTGAGGCTGCACTACAAAAGGTTCCCCATGTGACAGAGATCGCGGTGGTGGCACAAGCAGCCCATGAGAAAGGAGATCCAGCTGATACTCTGAGTAAAAGAGACATCACAGTGGAGTGCCTAGGATGGAACTTACAGCCAGAAGAAACACAAGTGAGAATGGAAATGTAAGAAAGTTTTTTCATCCAAATCCAGTTCCCTTTCATGAAAAGCAACATGCAGGGAAGAATTTTGAGTTGAAAACTGGATCCCAGCTTTGAGAGACAGGAACTGCCCAGGGGGTTACAGAGCCTTTGTAGTTAATAGCTGAATAATACACTAATACTACCTTAAAGTCAAACTCAATTAGAGTTATTAATACTATTATTTTCTTTCTCTACACCTCTTAAATGATTGGTTGCAGTATAATAAACTCAAGTTTCCTTTGATCTTATAGGCTGCCCAGCATTATGAGTGATTTCAAGGTTGATAAATTTCCAGCATCCTAGACCCCAGGGAGTTATGTGTTCCCGTAAGAATACTGATTTCTTTTAAAAAATCCTGTCATTCAATAGTCAGAGATCCCCAGAGGTGTAGGGGATTCACCTTCTTCAGCTGCAAAGTGCCAAGTCTTCAGATGGAAAACCAGAGCTCGAATCCCCTTTCTCATAAGGAAGGGCAATGGATGGAAGACCCCAAACTGTTTTCTGTTCCAGATTATGAAAGAAGGAATTTTGGCCAAGGTCAGGAATACAAATAAGCAGCCTTTGTGAAGTAAATTAAAACTTAATTGCAAGTTGATCAAACCAGTCTGCTATGGCCTGATACAAGTTCACCTTCATTCTCTTTGGTTCTTTTCTCCTTTCTCCATTAACATAAAATATGTGTAAGTTAACCAAACACTCTAAAAGCACTTGCAAGCAACTTTCTGATTTCAGGTAGTGTTCGTACTTTCATGACTCTTAGGGTCATTTATCTCTCTCCTCCAGTTCTCCATAACTCATTCAGAGTTAATGAATTTAGCATTCACTTCTACTCTTTTTCAACTTATCAACCAAAAAAAAAAATAAAATTCAGTATTCTCAAAACCTGTAATTAAAGTATTAAATCAATTAAAAAAGAAAAACATTTAATTGATGCTCAGTGTTCTTTGGTCAATTGCATTACGGACACATAGCCACACCTGATGTTCATTGGATAAATGGAATTTGATAAAGGTTCTGAAAGCCGTAGATATCCAATATATTAATGGAATTAGATCATTGCAGTTCAAAGTGCACATCAGAAGACCTTTTGACTCATTTAATATTTTTCCCCAAGAAGGCAGAAACAAATTTAGATAAACTCAAAATCCAGTCTGAGTAATAGAAAACTCTCACCAAGTCTTGAGCAAGTCATTAATCCTACACATTTAATTTAGAACCCAGTATGGTGCTGCTACTCTCAGCCATCATACAAATAGAAGTGTGAGTTTCAAAGATGTTAAACTTATATGTATCACAATTACAGACAAAGTTATGACAAATGGTTTTTTTCTGATCTGCAGTGAGACCACAGTATTCAGTATCCCTTAAATATTTCATTTTGATTATGTAGTGTGGTGGTCTAATGTTTCATACTGGAGAGATAATGAAAAACTCAGGGGAATGAAAAGGAAATTAAAGGGAAAGGATGTGCCAAAGCAAAAAGGCATACAACATGATGTAAAAAACCTTTCTGGCTTGCTTGAACTGAAATGTCAAATACACTGTTTCTAATGCTTCTAGGTTCTCCTGCTGTTTCTGATTCTGATATTCCTAAAAGCCTAGGCTGTAAAACAAAAAAAATAAACTTTTTAAAATTTCAAAAGCACCAAAAGCTCAAGAATATTTAAGTTTGTTTTAATATGGCCATTATAAAAGTGTACAGATACTTCATCAGGGAAGTATATTAGCTCACACAGTACCGGGACAACAAACCTGCTACTAGTTTGAAAATCAATCCTTGTTCCCATAATGTGGGACCTAATTTTCCAAAACCATTGCTGCTCCTAGCAACTGTTAGAAGGCCTAACAACTGCAAGATTATTTTTTGTTTATTTATTTTTTTATTCACCTTCATGGAGCAGATTCTTATGTGTGATTGCATAAAGAAATAAGAAGCCTTTAGAGTCTCTGGAGGTGGTCTTTCTCAGCTCAGTTGTATGGAACTGTATTATGTTTGGATAACTATATACATCTGCTCTATACAGTGCTGCTACGGTACATTACTGTAACCCAGAAGTACTTAGGCAGTTGAAGGGAGTATTCAAAATGGATTTAAGTTTGAAGTTCTGCATGTGCAAATTCTTACAAAGAAGAGATTCCAGTCTGTCCCTCATGGCAACCCAGGCAAACTCCTGGGCGGCTGGCACCCTCTTTGTTTCAGCAGCTAACAAACATCCAGAAGTACCAGATGTGTTTAACAAATGTAACATGTGTGTCTTTTAAAGGAGGAAGAACTGAGTAAGGTAAAGACGACCCTACCAAGCCAGAAGATACTCCCCCAGCCACAGAATGGTACAGCCACAAGGAGAACTGCACAGCCTCTTCAGGTCACTGCTTGGATATCTACATGGAAAGATGCCTAGTCAGAAAAGAATGGTACAGATAAGCTGTATCTTCTCTTGAAGTTGTACTTATCCTGAAAGTACTGGAATTCTAGCACAGAAACTTCCATAGGTTCCCAGAAGACAGTAAATGGAGTGGAAAGACTATTTGTTGTCATCATTACAGCAAAGCTGAGGGACAGCTAGAAAGAAGAAAAGGAGAGTACTAAAATACAGTCCTAAGCTCTCAGACACTGTGCAGAGCCTAGATCTGAATGTGACCTCCGCATAGGCCATAGAGATTTCAATCTTTTCCATATAAACTCTGTTTTAGCTAATTTCTGAATTAATTATTTTCTATGTAAACTATATGAACTCAGCAGATTAAACTGAAGGAATATAAAATGAAGATGAGTTCTCTATAGGGGTAAATGAATCCATTGACTGGATGGGTACTGCTTAAGAACAGGAATGAATTCTGAGAGTGTTCTGAGGGCTAAAATATAGCGAGAAACTGAAAAACAGCGTTTCTCCTAACAAAATATACAGTTTCATAATATATAGTCATAAAGGACACATATCCTGTTATGTCTTAGCCTCTGCATGCAATGAAGCAGCATGCTTCCCGGCTTTCCAATATCTGTCCTTTCTTTTCATTATAAAGCAAGGATTGTTAAATGGTTTTCCTAACTTTTGCCATTTTGTGTCACTCATACACAAATATGCAAATTAGGGACCTCTAGTCAGCACTGTAACTTAGGAAGGCTCTACAGGAGTTTTCTAAGGGATTTCATCTACCTAGCAATTCAACATGAAATAGATTGTCAGTATGAAAGTCCCTTAAAAACATCTTTACATGTTTGGTTTTTCCTGATTTTTCAGTTAGGGACGTATCTGCTTTTTGTTCATTCTGATCTCTTTGAATGAGTCCTTTTTGTGTTATAAGATGTCTAGGAAAAAAAAAATACTGAATAGTGTCCCATGTATTCTTTCTGGTTTTTAATTCAGTCCTCTCAAATTATTCAGACCTCTCAAATGGTTCTCTGTTCACTTTCAATCCTTATTTTGAAAAACTTTTTTTCTTTTTGCAGTATATAACTATATACTTAATTCCATCCATGTATGTATCTATCCATCCACAAAAAATATAAACAACAAAGCAATGTTTGAGCCACAAAGTTCCAAAAGACATACCAGAAAACAATCTTATGCCACATAAATATTGGTAGAATACTCGCCTAAGCATAAGGGTCTGACACATTTTTTTTTATGAGAACAACTTTGTGATTAAGTAGAGGCTATAAACTGGTCAAAAAAAAAAAAAGGATAACTTTTGAAATATATCTAAATAAGAGAGAACAATAGGTAATGACAATTGCAATATGGTTTTTGAAGTCTTTTCATACCTACAGAAAAGAAATTACTAAGAACTTATTGTCTATCAACTCAGAAAAGGTGAGTTTGGATCTCACAGTCTAGCATTACTGCAATACTTTTTACCACATCAGAAAAGAAAGCTACACCTTGAAATATAATGAGTAGTTTCACTATTGCAAATCACTATTATCACAAAGAATGGGTCAGTGAGTTTAATTCGGAATGTGTTTTTTTTCCATTACAAAGCAGAATGGGGTATGGATGCTTTATCTCATCTTCATTAATTCCCAGGAAGAGAAGCACTGGCAGGCTTGAGAACATATCCTACAGTTCTTGAAGGGATCATGAGTAGAAGGGAGATTTTGAATACCCTTATAAGCAGATGATGTTTTGCTGTCTGTCTCTAATATTATCATGCCTGTCTTTGCTGAGAGTCTTTGACATTTTGAGAGACTGTTGATTAGATCATGCTTTTTTTTTTTTTAAGGTGGACATTCTGTTAAAGGGATGCACCGTACTGATAGGAAGCAAAAGCTGTCTGTGCTGCCTTCTGCATCTGTACATTCAGGAGCTGGCAAGACTCCTGCACAGTTTTTTCCTCCAAAACCATGGAGTGCACCTGCAGAAATCATACATCAACATTAAATTCTGATAACATGTCTCACAGTTGTTCATTTTGTTTTCCACCAGAAGCCTCCAAATACAGAGCAGGGGTCAGGAAAAAATGGATGCACAACAGAGAGAACACATAAGTCATGGATGGAAGGAGAAACTGAACCACTGGCATCCCAGAGTGGAAAAGCAAAAGATGCTTAGTAGAGGTGTGTATCTAAGATTTTCATGGATAGGCCCTGCTAACAGTGTAGTGGTTTGCCATTCTGCCATCATTTACTTTTATCTAGGCAAACAGCTACTTCTGGGGAAAGTAGCTGTGGAGATGCCTTCAGAAATTCAACAAAAGCTGCTTCCCTAGATAAGGTCCTGCAACCACCATGGACCAAGCTGTCTCCAAATACAGCAGTCTTTGTAGCAGCAATATGCCCCTGATCACTGCTATACTGTCTGGTACACAGCAACTCCGAGTCACAGCTTCTTTTTTTTTCTTTTTTTTTTTTTCTTTTTTTTTTTTTTTCTTTTTCTCCCTGAGCTCAGCAGGATCTGGGAAATCTTATCCAACATGTAGAAACCTTTCCTTTTGCAGAGCCATTGCCTACACAGCAACTACAGACTTGCAACTTCTGCTGAATATAGCTAGAGCATTGCCCACACTCAGCTTGTAATCACATCACACTTTTTATCACTGTATGTAAAAACAAACAGCCAGCTTTAGAGAAGTGTGTGAGGGTGGAAGGATGTTGTCTTGTATTTCTTATCCTGCTGTTAGCTTGTGCTCATATTGTGTAGTCCCATACTTCTAGTGAGGAAGGAACATATGCTAGTTATTAAGGAAGAGAACTACGTGTCAGGACAGATCAATTCAGTGTTTTGATTATCAGTAGCTTCTGTATTTCTGGAATCAGATCCAGAAATGGACATAGGCAAGGATGAAGTGTTTAAATACAGAAACTTCATCTTCAATGTCCTTCCCCACCATATACTTCCTAATCTGTTTCCAGAATGAAAGCTTCTCAGGTACCCAAAGTTCTTCTGTTTCTAGCACTCAAGAAATACCTCAGCTGACATCTAAATCATACAGATTCTTAGCAGGATTGACAAATGACACTGCACCAGTTTATCTTCATTAGAAGTATACTCTTGTGGGGCAATTTTAATAATGTACTAGTAATGTTGTCATAACTGGAAATATTCGTAGCAAGTGGTTACCAAAGCATTATCTGTATGCATGTGGGCCTTCTAACTCACCTCTGTATTCAGAGTATTAATAACCCTCAAACCAGGATGTGTGGTATGAGAAAATCATAGCCTGAAGTCTGTAGGAGAAAAATAGATGATTGCTAGAGAAGGCCCCAAAAGCACAGATAAAAGACTGTGAAAGTGGGTTTCAAACTGCAGGCACAGAATGATAACAGGGCTGGAAATAAAAAGCTCAAGTGGTCTTTTATTGTTCATTAAAGGAACAGAAAATTGTTGCTGGGTAAAACTGATTTTAGGGATAACAAAGAGAACAAAGGTCCCGTATCCATCCTAAGTAAGAGATGTCATACATAGTCAATTTAGTTATAACGTTGAATTGCAAACAAATGAACAAAGAACAAGTGAGTGGACTCTGTTAAGAACTATCCAACCCCTCTAGTTAGATGAAATTTGGAACTTTGGTCATCACTGGTCCTCAGTGGCCTTGCTGGCACACAAGGGCATGTATGAGATTTGTGTCATACTGGCACTCACCCTTCCCTCATTAGTACTATCTCAAATTCCAACCCTTTTCATGTCCCTACAAGTGATGAGAAATATTGGTCGTCTCCGGGAAAGAAATTTTGTTGTTTGAACACTTTTGCTGACTGTTTTTTGTTCAGCTGCAATTGGTCCTTTCACTTGGATTTTTGACCTTTGATGAAAAGAAAGAAGACTGGGGTTAAAGAGGGGGAAGGAGATGGAGATAAAGGGGACAGGAGTTCCTGTCTTACTGTGGAAGAGGACGAGGAATATTTCCTTGGCAAGAGGGCACCTTGGGCATAACCACAGCCCAGGTCTCTGAAGAAATTTCTAAGCTTTGAGAAGGAGCTGTGAGAAACTCTGTAGAGTACAGCCAGGCAAGATAAGAAAAGTAAAAGTGCAGACAGAGGCAAGATTGTCAAGAGAGGGATCATCAGGAGAACCAGGATTTGGGAAGAGAAGCTGCAATATAGAAATATACAAATACTGAAAGGAAAAGAGCAGAGTCAGAAGATGACAACTCAGCATTATCAAGGCTCTGTTGCAGGGAGCAGCAGAAGCAAACCCTTGCCCACATTAATCCTAGAAGCTCATTAATCCTAGCTATCATCTGCATGTACTAAAGAATTAATAACCGCTTTGTGCTTACAAGTTGTGTGTACCTTGCTTACGCAGTCTTTTTGTGCCCAACTGAAGATGCCAGATGAAGTGACCAGTGAGGGAAGGTTACACCTGAGCCACAGTAGCTGCTAACACAGACAACATTATGCTTTTGTCCCTTCTTCGGTCCAGCAAAGCAGAGATCAAGCAAACCCCCTTTTACCTCTTTCTACCTTGTCCCAAACCACACGATGCTGTTATTTGTAAGCTACATTTTTCCCTAGCTAAGCATGGAGGTCTAGGCCCATGAGTTTCCCTGAAGGCTGCTGACATGGGAGCCAGGGTTACTTAATACAGGAAAGGTCAAAAAGAACATAGAGGACATGGCAACACATAGCTGGGGTAATCATGCTTGCCCAACAGGTGTAATGTCAGTGAGTGTATGCAGGGAGAGGATTAGACAGATGACACAGGCTGGTATTGGACATCTATCATTTCTTATCATCACCGGAGACTCGGCTTACTGCAGAAGTCATCAATATGTCATAGCATTTACCAACAACAGTCTCAGTCTTCTCCTGGATGTTCAGCATGTCGAGACTTCAGCAGATGCCGCCAGTTTGGAGGACACTGACAATGCTGCCATGCAGTCTCCTGCATAGATGTCACCAGGCATCAGGCTGGAGTCTGCATCCCACAAGAGCATCCACAATGCAGAAGTCACAGAAAATGAAGGTCCAGCTGTGCTTTTCGGCATCTGCTGCCTGTACTATCCAAAAGTGAGAGTTTGGTGGATATTCTTTGAAACTTCAATCACAACTTTGCACACCCTGTAATGGTCAGCCACTAGTAAGTCATGAGGTTCCGGAAGCCATAAGTCACTATCATCTGGTTTATGAGTATGGGGTCCTGAAATTTTGTCTGGCAAGTCATGGTGTCGGTTGTTAACAGAGGGCCTTGGTGACTCTCCACTTCCAAAAGTTCATTGTCTGTTGTTCGCTGTTCCATTTCCCAAGCATGATGCTGTCCCACCAACCTTAGCTGATCTTCCGGGGACAGAAGCTGTGGCTTACCAGAGGCAAAGCTGTCACAACACTGAAGTTTCTCAGAAGTGATGTTTTTTGTCAGGCAAAAAGAAGTCCAGGAGGGCAGGAGTCAGATCATTCAGAGTATCCTCCCAGAGTAGCTGCCACAAAGGACTAAAAACACACCATTTTCCTCATACTGAGCCTTTGTTCAGCCAGTGGAGGTTTGGTCAGCAGGCACCAGGAGGTCACCAATAAGCAATCATCAACAGAATGGGCAGAAACAAAAATAAGGCTTGCTTCCACATGTGAGTTTTATATAAGCCATGGGGCTGGGAAAAATGATGCATGACCATCATCTCCAGGGTAATTCCCAGCTAAGCAACTCATACTCCAGAAGGAAAATGTTTGTGGTCAGCTTTCCTTCAAGCAGCTTCAAACACCATACGCAGTAACAACGTGTAGTCAATGTAGGTAGACAACTTCATGCAAAGCAAACCTTCTAAAATACACACACTGTAAATGTAGAGACCTCAGCAGTACCTGCTTTAATCCACCCCTATAGAGGTGCATTACTTGCTAATATGGTTCCATTGCCACTAAGAGCCAGGAAGGAGAAGCACAACTTATTAGTATTAAGGATCTTTTAAAACTACTTGGAATAAAGGTATAACCTATCACCATTCTTATCAGGAATTATAACATTAAGAATGTGTGTTTCACCTTGACTTCTACAGTGTTTGTGGTTCACCATTTATCCTTGATAATAGAATACAAAATATTTATTTCTTTGAGGTAAAAGGAAACTACCAGGCTTCCAAAGAAATTACTGTATGGCCTATTTAAATGTGTCTCTGAATCACGAATTGGCAAGAAAGTTTCAAGATTAAAATGGAAAAATTATCATTTCTATTAGTGGACATTGTTAACGTGCCCATTTATTAGAAAAGACAAGTGGAATTAAATAAAAATGGTTTGCCCTTGGGTGAAAATTAAAGTGAGTGTTAGGAGGAATTAGAATAAAGGAAGGCGATTTTTTTTCTCTCCCAAGATCAATTGAATTTTCTGGTGGTTTCAAGGTGCTAGACAGGTTATGCCATAAAGATCAACTATTGCTTCAGGGAGGAGAAAATTGATAGATTCATTAATTCACAAAGAAAACTCAAAATCCTCCTAACTAGTCCAAGAGGAGGCTAAAATCATCATCACTTCTAAGGCAATATACCTCAAATTTAAACACTTATTCACAACCACTTAAATGATTTTATATGTTTTAAAGCATAACTCATAAAACTCTCTAGTATGTCTTCAGAAGAGTGATTAAGTAAGTCATGCAAAATCTCTTCCATATTTTTAAAAGAAAAAAAGACAACAGACCATCAAAAATTAAGAGATTAATATATATGAAATAAAAGAAGAGTTCATCTGATGAAGATAAATCTTCTGGGAAGTACTGAGATTTATTAATGCACTAGAAATAATATGATTTTCTAGAAAATGATTACACAGTTAGAGCCAATAATATCTCACTCAGGAAGTCCTTATGCCGATTGACTCCAGGGCAATTCGTGATGAGAAAGACATTCCAGGCACTTGCCCTGAATAGAGTCATCCAATCTCTAAGGTTTCCAAAGTAAGGAGTCCATGTTTTTAAGGACAACACATGCAGAAGCAAAGCATCTAAGGCATCATTCCAAATCTTGATTTTCATGGCTACCTGAAAAGGGCCACTGCACAGACAGTGGGTCAGGCAGAGACCTCTGGTTCTAGCCCAGTCCCTCTCCTGCCACCGCACTTCCAGAAAGGGAGAGAAGGACAGAAGTTCTGCAGCTGGAATAGCTGCACAAATATACCTCTTTTTATATAAGTGCATGGAACCTGACACTGAGAAGAAGAAATCTGACAATTTCTAACCTGTTAATTTTGTGTCAGGTGAAAGAGCTGAAATGTCCCAGGCTAGCGAGGGGCGAGGTCAAGAATGTTTTGCTAATGTTGAGCCCCAGGTGCAAGATGGTCTTTAGAGAGAGAGGGAGATGAAAGAAGGTTAAAACTATTTGCTTGTGTGTTTTAATGGGGAAAACATTTCCTTAGCATTTCCATTGCCAAGCAGGGCACTGAGACCTGTAAGTAGAATGAAAATCCAACAAGATGAACAGGGCTTTGTGGAGTTAGGGATCACGAGATGTAGCATCCATTGCAACCACTTTAAGAATATCCCTGACAAAGAGTTAACATTTGTAATGGTTTATAAAAAGTATTGCTTATTTACTCTCTGATTATGTGCATCCAAAGCTAGAATGTGGTCATTATTCATACATACCAGGTCCAGAGCCACAACATCCCCCCTTCCAAACAAATAGAAACTGAAGAGAAAAACCTTTTGAGTTTCAGAGCTCTGGTCTTTCATGTACACATCTAGCTCATACTATTTAACAGCATGACAACACAGAAAAGTTTGCCAGCTGGGCTTCGTTTACTCACAAATGCAAGGTAATGCACATTGGAAGGGGATAAAATATGAGGAGTTCATACCCACTATACGGCTCTAATGTAACTGCAGGCATACAGAAAGAGAACCCCATCATCACAATCAATAGTTCAGTGAAAATTTCAAGTCAATGCTCACCTTGGCTAAAGAAAGAAATACTAAGTGTATACAGAGCAAGATAAAATATCCTCAAAATATTGGCACATAGTAATATAGATAAATAGTAACATTTTATCTGGAATACTGCATTTAGTTCTCGTCATGTCTTCTCAACAAAAACATAATAAAATAGGAGGAAAAGATGAGTAAATGTAAAGACTCTGAGAAAAACATCTAAATTTCAGGTATCTAGTCTTGAGGGCCTCTCTATGCAATCATGTAAGTTTCCAGTGTAGCTGAATGAGAAAGACAAACTGAAGATCTCCAGTGAATAACTTAGTCAGAGCCTAGATATTTATTGCTGAATTGAGTGTATAAAGGAACAGTAGGGAATATTTAGTTCATCCACCAGGAATCTGTTCTGGCAACTCTCTCTTCAGCAGAGCTACATAATGGAGTAGACTTCACTCAAATTAAAAAAAAAAAAAAAAGTTGATGGTCATGATAATGTCTGTCCTCTTATTTCAATCCTTGGGAAAGCAATGGAACGAGTCCTCCTAGAAACTATTAGAAGCCAAATGAAGCAGGTGATTGGGAAAAGCCAGCACAGATTTACCAAAGATAAATCATGCCTGACTAACCTCATCAGCTCGACAACAATACATCTTGTTTACCTGGACTTCAGCAAAGTGTTTGACACTGTTTCCCAAAGACTTCTTCTGGACAAACTGGCAAATTACAGATTGGATGGGTGGTCTGTGAGACAGGCAGGAAATTGGTTAACAGGCCACACTCAGAGGGTGGTGATCAATGGTTTTTACGCAGGCTGGCAGTCTATCACAAGTGTTATCCCCCAGGGATTGACAGTGGTCCCCACACTGTTTAACAACTTCATAAATAATCCGGACAATGGGATTGAAAGCACCCTCCCAAACTTGTAGATGACACTAAACTGGGTGGTGAGGTGGACATGTCAGAAGGGAGAGCCATATTACAGAAACACCTGGACAGGCTGAAAGAGTAGACAAGCAAGAACTGTATGAAGTTAAATAAAGACAAGCACAAGGTTCTGCGCCTGGGAAATTTTTTACAGTGAGATCATTCAACGGAACAACATCCCCAGGGATGTGGCAGAGTTCACAGCACTGTAGGTTTTCAAGATGCAATTTGACAGGGCATTAGATAATTTCATCCAGGCTCCCTTTCCCACAAAAGGTTGGACCAGGTAATCTATTGAGGTCCCTTCCAACCTGGGCTGTTCTATGATTCTATGATTCCCTAGATTTTATATTACAGCCTATACAAAACTGGTGTAAGAAGTGTATCCATGGTCTGAGGGGATTTCGACCTTCCTCACAGCAGATGGCTCACTCTCCGAGATTGCCCTATGTAGGCAAGAATGCTCAGGCAGGAGGAAGCCATGTTCTCGGGCAAGAGAAGGGGTAAGTAGTATCCCAGACTCTGCATTTTGGAGCCTAAGGAGGTTACATTAGACCTTCACTTCAGTAACTGAATAAAACTCTAGCAATATCTATGGGATCACAGATCAGAAGTACAGGTCTTCCGCATTCCTGGTTGATTGTCTCAAACACAATGTAAAGTCAAGTTCTGTCTTGTCTGCTCTTCTTCTGTTCCTGTAACTCCTCTATCCTTGACTGCATGTAGTTCAGTTTCAATAGGAAAATGAAAGGTGCACCTGCCAGAGTACTCTAAAGCCCAGTAGGTAGACCATAGGCTTAGAATGACAGGACACAAAGCTCAGCCTACCTAAGACTGGCATGGTCTTAAAATCAAAACCTCCTTCTTTTTGGAAAAGCAGACTGAACACTTGACTGCCATACAGAAAACAGAAATCATGGCTAACTTAGAAGTTGCCCCATGACTATTGTGTAGTTTAGGTGAAGAGTTCTGATTTAGATTGACTAAACAAGAGTATAATGAAGATATAAGGAATAATTAATATAATCTAGAGAAGACAAATGTGCTTAATAAATTTCTTTTATAAAACAGAGGAACAGGAAAATAAAATAAACAGCAAAGCAGAAAACAGAAATCATGGCTAACTTAGAAGTTGCCCCATGACTATTGTGTAGTTTAGGTGAAGAGTTCTGATTTAGATTGACTAAACAAGAGTATAATGAAGATATAAGGAATAATTAATATAATCTAGAGAAGACAAATGTGCTTAATAAATTTCTTTTATAAAACAGAGGAACAGGAAAATAAAATAAACAGCAAAGTAATAAAAGTAATTTAGTAAGAGGAAAGTGTATTTTATGCTTTCAAGCTGAAAGTCTTGAAAGAGTATCCAAGGATGGAACG
>NW_008825108.1:15308469-15313902 GCF_000699105.1 Pygoscelis adeliae | reverse complement strand
GATTGCATACACACACTTATGCATATATATGTACAATACATTGAAAACATCCAAAATTGTATCAGGAAAAATGTTAAAGAATGTGTTTTAGGAATAATCCAAACTTTCTGAGAGCATCAGGTAGAATACTCTATAGAGTATTAAACTGCCATCCACTTCAGGATTGTGCATACATCCTTTTGAAGCAGGTTATCCTGCTCACTGCAAGAGACAGGCTATTAGACTGGAGAAATCATTGGTCTGCATCAGAATGGCAATTCCTGTATTTTTCCTTGTTTCACATCTTCCATATGTTCTTGACAATTATTAAAAAATATTATCCATTGAAATAAATGTGCTGCATTCACATATGACTTATAAAATTGTTGTTGCTAATGTAAAAATTAAGATTAATCACTATTTACCATCAGATCTGTATTTCTAATATAAAATAGAGTTATCTGCAAGTCTTCATACATCTGTCATGCCTTATTGATCTAAATTATACTCATAGAAAGTTTTCCTCAGTTTTTCCATGGAATAACACAGGCTTTTTTATCTTATCTCTGTAAAGTTGTTGCAGGTTGCATTTTTTTTCCCATTGACTTAGAAACTCCTGGTGTTGCAGTTGTGGTTCAAACTGAAGTTTGGAAGCATCAGAACAGGCATTATTTTAAATGTATTTTCTCTCTGAAAGGTCCTAGAGGATTGCTTTTATCTCCTTTGTAACACAAAATAAATGAGAAAGAAACGAGCATCACCATAACTGCACTTGTCTGTCTTTGCTGTTATTTGAACATGAGCATCACCCCATAATGTTCCCAGCAAGGCAGCTTATGAGCTGTCTAGAGAAAGGAATATTACTTCCTCTATGTGCTAGAATCACTCCTGGCACAAGGTGAAAACCACACTACTTTCCACTAATAAGGCTTGTCACATGATGAAAGAAACTAACTCTAGTTCTGTCAGGAAAGCAGCTTTAATTTCCATCTTGAACTCTAGATGGGAAGAGTGCCAAAGGGGTATCCTGTCTCAGAGCACAATCTCTTCCCAAGCATATCCATGCTGTTGTTACTTTGAGGGACAATGCTGGCTCTTCTGTAGAAGTAAGATAGCACCTTTTCTACTTTGGAAAGTTTGTTTATGATGAAGAATATAAGGATAAAATATCTTTGCTTTTCATCTTTTTGATCTAAAAATGTTGCCTGACAGCATGATCCTTTTAGCCTTTGCCTATCCTTGGTGCTCCAACCTGTTTTATGGTGGTTAGCATCAGTAGGATTAGAAAATCATGGAAAGAGCAGAAGATGATCTGAACGAAGATGGACAGGGAAAGTGTTTGACTTCTTAGTCTAACTACAGTTTTACACAATCCCCTCTTGTAGAAGAGTTATAATTCTCTGCAGCTAATGGTATATATTTTCCTTCTTGCTTGAAGACAGATTCATTCACAACATGCAAGATGATCATTGCATTAGAGAAAAATATTCATAGTCTTGAAAGGCTTGCTTTTTGAGGCATCCACACAGACAACATCCAAGACCCCACCAAAAACTAAGAGAAAAGAATAAACTTGTAGCATATGATTAGAATTCAAATTCATGCAAGCTAATGCTTTATGCAAAAAAAAAAAAAAAAGAATAATTTAATCCTTTTAAGCTCTTCCTGTAATGAATAGAAATAGCTATGCACCTCGAGAAAGCAATGTAGACTGCCTAAATTCTGAATTCAGGTGGACATGTCTAAGGAATACAAAAAGATTTACACCCCAGTAGAAGACTGGGTAGCCCTTGGCCCAGACGTTCAGATGAAATTCCTAGTTTATGGATTACAAAAATCACGTAATATTAATAGAAACATCTAAGTTCTTTAGCCTCCAAAACATCAAAACATGGTTTTTATGAGTATGCACTATAGTATTAAATTTTTATATTCACTAATGAAAAACTTAGTCACAAGCCTGGCCAGTAACTTAGTGTTATTGTTGTCTAGAGTATAACCAATATTAAATTATATTAAAGAGCAGAAACCCTAACACAAGCCCATATATCTGTGTATGACTGTGGAGCCAACATTAGTTGCTGTTAGGTGACAGTTATTGTCATTATAACTGCAGTACCAGGGAAAAACTTAGTAAGCAAGTTCATAAAACAACCTTCTCCCAACAATTCCATTTCTTTGTCTCCTTAATATGTAGGAACAGGGAACAAAGAGACAAAAGATATGATATATATTTGACAGTTATATTATATAACACAATTTTCTTGTCCTTATGGTCATTCCCACTGTAAATTTATCTTTTTATGTCATGCTACTAGTGACATCAGCAGAGAAACAATGTCTTTTTCCTTTTATCATGTACCTCTTAGCATTTGGGACCAAACGCTTTTGTGGTATACAAATCAGAGGGGCGGGGGAAGCATACTGAACAACAAAACTAAGACTGAATTTGAATCTGCTGACAGTGTAGTTGCTCCCTTAGCTTGATCCATAGCTGAAGGAGCTGTAACAGAAGGGGAGAATACTATGCCTTGACAATACATGGAAGTATGGTGACAAGAAGATGAAGGGCAGTCAAACAAAAGGTCTTCTTTTGTCCAATGTATGCCACCGCCATGCTTCCCACAATGGCTCTCTCTGCCACTGGAAATTTGGAAAATCATATTGTGGGAGACACAAGCAGAATGACTACAGTACGTAAAAAATAATCTCCTAGAGGATGGGAAATATCTGTACCCCATTCCCCAGAACACATATTATCAAAAAATAAACAGCTCCAGTACTGCTATGAATTGATTGGGACCGAGGAGTCTCTTTCTCCCATTACATCTCCAGCATATGGAACAGAGCACTTGGTTCAGAAAGGGCCTGATCCTCAACCTGTTTAAGTCAGTGAGGACTCTTATGACTTCATTTAATTTGACATCACCTATATGTGGGGTTGATGGAATACTTATAGCAAAGTTTGCTGTGAGTTTTTAGTTTGAGACTCACCCCTGTCTCTTATTCTTTAAAATATTATAATTTAGGGCTGAGGCTTCCAACCCCTTTGGAGCTGTGATCTGAATTATCACTCAGAAAAAAAATAATCTTGTGACCTTCATCCCCTCAATTTCAATGAGCAAATTAAAAATATATATCACTTCTATTTGTTCCTATTACTTCATAATTCTCACCATTTTCAAGGTAGAACATTTACTGTTGTATATTTTACTTTTCTGAATGTGTACTGCAATTATGAACTAATTAGATATTAAAGCCAATTATTAGAAGTAGTTTTAAAAGAAACTAATATAAATGTTGTGAGTAGGATGCTGGTACTTGTCAGGCAAAGGTAAACTGTTTGATAATTACAATTGCTAAACTCAATATATCTGATGTACAAGCAAAGTTCTTAAGCAATGAAATGGGTCAGCTATCTTTTTGCAGGTAAATCATCTGACAATCCACCTCTAGGGCAATGAAAATGTCTATATTATACTAATGATTCATTCAGTAGCTCAATATTCATTCTATAAAACCTGAATTCTTTAAAGATTTGTCAGAAAAAAAATGATTACATGGTCTCATAATTTCACCAAATGTATGTACCAGACATAGACATATTTTCATCTTCTTCAGTAAAAGTGTAATCCATCAAACTTAGAGGACCCATTGCAAAGTTGCTATATCAAAACTAACGGACATGGGCCAGTGGCCTGCTTATTGTCTTCAGACACTGAGTCATTTTTATATTTCAAAAATCTGTAAACCAGAAAATGGTTTTTAATCTGGATTTTTTTTTATAATATAGTCCTAAAATCAAGGTTCCCACTTGCAGATAGAATCATCATATATCAGATCACTAAAACAAAACATATATTTATCAGAGAGAGACATGTCAAGGAGAGGAACAGGAGGTCACAGCATCTCCAAAGGATGCTGCGTCAGAACTCCCCACAGCTCTTCCAGAAAGAGAAAAGAAACCTTCAAGGTGTACTGACTAGCACTCAACTATACATGTCTTATAAAATGCTTTTCATATCGTAGAATGAAAGGCAAATATGAAAGATGAATCGGCACCAGCCTCATTTCTCCAAACCTTCGTTTTAGCAGAAAAGCGTAAGTAGGATCCTAAGCATATATATACACATATGCTTTTCAAAAATGAAACCCTGATAAATATGAATTATGGAACTGAAAGTGCCAAACAGTTTCTATCCTCAAAGCAGAAAACTAGAGCTTAGATTCTCCTTCGTGCAAGAGGCACTGAACCTGTACCTCCTGCATGCGAGAGAAGGGCCTCATCTACCAGTTCACAGATAGTCAGAAATAAGAGATTCCTGGCCCAGATGGGAAGCAAAGGGAGCTTCAGGCTACACTAGCAATTGGAGAACTCCTTAGGAGAGCAATGATTACGGGTGCTTTTGGCCTTATAAACCTAGGAAGAATTTTACTTGTCTCCATTGTCACAGCAATGTGAAATGCATACATATTATTAGAAGAGTCAGAATTCCTAAGGCATCTCCTAGGCAAATGAGTGGCCCAGTCACTGAAAAAAATCAGATGCCATTTATCAACAGAGTCAATCATTGTTATACATGGCTTTCACAAAAATTTCCTGTTTCATATTTTTGTCATATACACACTGTCATACACATTGTTGCTCTGACTTGCTGGCTTCAGGAATTTTCCTTCTAATTTAGAGTTCATAGAGCATTCTCTTTAATCATTTTATGTTCATTTATGTTCCTAGTGCAACAGTAAAAAGATTAGTTGTGAGGAAGTAAAGAAGGTGGGAGAAGTATCAAAACGGTACCCCACATTTCACACCTTCCATTCTGAGAGTGGATTTTCTTTCCACTATTTCCTTAGTGGATGTTCCAGGTTAATTATTTGAACTCACTGTGTAATTGCTCAATGAAAAGAAAGAATGTCTTAATATTTCTAAGCAAGGCCAAAATTTAAATTCTCTTTCCATATCACATTCCTGAGGAAAATGTAAATTAATCTTCAAAGTTATGGAGCAGATCATCTTGAGAGCCATCACACAACACGTACAGGACAACCAGGTGATCAGGCCCAGGCAGCATGGGTTTATGAAAGGCAGGTCCTGCTTGACTAACCTGATCTCCTTCTATGACAAGGTGACCCGCTTAGTGGATGAGGGTAAGGCTGTGCATGTTGTCTACCAAGGCTTTAGTAAAACCTTTGACACCGTTTCCCAAGCATTCTCCTGGAGAAACTGGCTGCTTATGGCTTGGATGGGCACACTCTTCACTGGGTAAAAATCTGGCTGGATGGCTGGGCCCCAAGAGTTGTGGTGAATGGAGTTAAATCCAGTTGGCAGCTGGTCACAAGTGGTGTTCCCCAGGGCTCAGTATTGGGGCCAGTTCTGATTAATATCTTTATCAATGATCTGGACGAGGGGATCGAGTGCACCCTCAGTAAGTTTGCAGACGACACCAAGTTGAG
>NW_008825108.1:15305171-15307939 GCF_000699105.1 Pygoscelis adeliae | reverse complement strand
AGGCTGCCCAGGGAAGTGGTTGAGTCACCATCCCTGGAAGTATTTAAAAGTTGTGTCGATGTGGTGCTTAGGGACATGGTTTAGTGGTGGACTTGGCAGTGCTAGGTTAACAGTTGGACCTGATGAACTTAAAGGTTTTTGAACTTATAGGCCTTTTTCTGCTTCTACAATTCTATGATTCTACAATTCTACGATTCTATGATTCTATGTCCTTGGTTCTCCAAGTGATGAAAATCCAAAGAGCCATTCATGGCTCAAGATTTACAAGATGCTCCTTCTTCAGCCTCAAGAGACTGATTAAGGGAAGAGAAAGATCCTCCATCCTGCTGGGTAGCATCTTCCTCCCGAATGTTCTGGGCAGAATGGGGTGCTACTGAATATGTGTGTAGACATAGCTATATAGGGATTTAGGGAATTTAGGAGATTCTTTTTAGGAAATCAGAGGAATTTAGGAAATTAGAGGTCAAAAATTAGAGGGGAATTTAGGGAATTGGAGACCACTGTATTTAGACTTTCTAGAAGACTGATAAGTCCGGCCAGTTTTAAACTTTAAAACCAAATTTTATTAGATTATATTCATTAACAATTCATGTTTTGCTAAATTATTTCTTACGTTTTATCAAAACTATTCTTTTCATTTAAGATGCCTAAGACTCAGCACCATCAAAATATTAGACAGCCACATTTTGTACCTGTTTTGTACTTATTTGTACCAATAGCATCACAATAGTGAAGAATTAGTCAACCTGTATGTAATTACTAATAAGGCAGAATGGAAATTAGTGTAAATAAAATGTCTTTATAATATTTATATAACTAAGCACAACAAAAGAAGGCCAAACTAGAAACATGCTGAGTGTGAGGATGACAATGACACTTTATCAGCAGGCAACAGTAACTTCAAGTGAAGTTACATTTTATGCAGTATGCTTAAACAAGGCGACAAGTCTCTGGTAAAAAGCACTAGCCAGTTAGCCCTGGCTAACTGTTTATCTGGATCAACAAGCTTTGGCAAGAACCATTTCCTCACCTTTATTACCCAAAATTTCTGCTATTTAAATTAAATACTTCATTAAGAAATTTATATATCTGCTATAATCATTGATTTTTAAAGACAGAGAAAAATAGTTTTATTTTGTTTTTAATTTTTTTTTAATATTGATTTAAATTTTCTACAACTGAGGCAGTGGAAAGCAAAAATCAATTTATTTTTGTTTTAATTTGTTTTAAGGTAATTGTCTTTTAAAGTCATATTCTTGGTGTTGCATCATTTGGGATTCAAAGACTGCAAGAGAATCTTCGTCTACCAACATGGGACCATTCAAATATTTTAAATTACAAAAACTTTCCTGCAACTGTTAGATTTAATTAAATCTTCCTTTTTGTTAAATTTAAATCTAGGGCCAAATTCAAGCTGACAATGCCTCTTTGATTCTTGGTCTCAGATGGGGAACATTTCATCTCTGTGAAGCCAAAATCAGGAATGAAATACAGCTTAAATAATGTAAACTAAAATGAAGGAAAAGAATTATCTAGGTAGTCCTTTATTTATCTCCACATTTCCTTGCTTTTCTAAATTTTATTACATCTCACCTGAATAAATAGCACGATAATTTAAGGCACATAGACAGAGGAGAGGGCACAAACAATAATTTGTTGCAGTTCAAATTTCAAATGTTGACCCACTACAACAAGAGGAAAGGCCTATTCGTGTTTAAAGTTAAAATCTACTTCAGCTCATCAGTTTTTGTAAAACCGTGTCTGTATTCTTGAAGGAAAAAATTACATAAGCACACTTTTTCTTTACAAGAGAAGTAGCTCAGTCTTAATGTATCTTGAACAAACATAAGGAAAACTGAGGCAGCAAACCATTATCTGAGTGAAGGCCAGAATTATATTCTAAGATTTTTACTGCAGATCTATTTCTTTCTCCAGTTCTTTCTCTGTTTCTTTTATTCATGTGGCCTTCACATCTTCACTAGAAACTGCTATTCACCATTGCCATTTCCACTGAGTTTTCAAACCTCTACACCTCCTGCTGAGAAACTTCTCTAAAAACTTCAGGACAGTTGGGAAGAGTAACCTATAAAACTCCTTTAGTGTACAAAATAACAGAGGATGACTATTTATTTTTTCCTAAACCATTAGACACAACTGTAAATATCTATTTATATATAAAATAAACAAAACCTTATTGATTCTGTCAGGATAATAGGTGGTGGAAAGGACAGGATACAGACAGAAAAGCAAATTTTTTCACCATTTCCATTTAAAATATACTGAAGTAAGGTATATTCCTTGCTTGATGTCTTTAGTGCTTTCTAGAAGTAAAAAAGTACCTAGAAGGAGTCAAACACCCATTTGCCAGGAAAGGGTAAGGTGTAACTTCAGTTTGTGCCAACCAAAGTTCAGCTGGTTCTCAGAAGACCACCTGAAGAAGAGGTGTGTACCTCTTCTACATGGTAAACACCAAACCTCCAACTGGGTAAAAAAAAAAATATATAGTTGTATTGAACTTTCTAATGTAAAAGGATCTGAGTGAAAGATTATCTAAGGTTTCTATAGGTGGAGATTAGGAGAGCATGATCTTCTGTAAATAACAAAACTCCATAAATATTCACATGCTGTTTGGACATTGGTTGCTTTTATGACTGACCACTTCATACACTTCTGCAGAATTGCAGACCTTTTTTAATCCTACTGAATTCAATCAAAGGTAGCTGGTAAAGCTGAAAATACAGCCTTTTATTCAGGAATCAAAGCAGAAA
>NW_008825108.1:15278721-15305157 GCF_000699105.1 Pygoscelis adeliae | reverse complement strand
GAAAGTACAATACACAGGGTTTATTCTTTCCTCCACATATCCTATTCTGTCCTATTAAAAACAGTCTGAAAGTAAAAATCTCAAAAAATCAATACATATCTAAAAATAATCATACTATCATGTTATCAAAATCACTTTAAGAAATTTCTCAGTTGAAACAGGGTTGTATACCTGACTGAAATCCTCTTTTATTCTCCACTTCCAGTATTTGCACCAAATGCCAATCAGATGTAACAGAAGACTCCATATTTGCTGCCTATTTCCTGCTACATTGTGAAAATTGCAGAATTGTTGATTATCTACCAATTCTTTTTATTCTTTGTATTATTGTCATAGCCTTTGCATTTGCCTCAGCCAACAGAAACTTTGCAGAAGAAATACTGTAATATGCTGGGTAGTACAGTATAACAAGTCTCCAGGTTTCTCTGCTTAATTCTGATTAAGCTAAAACATTTCACAGATGTTCTTTCAGTTAGAATGAAAAATATTTTTTTGCATTAATTTTTTTTAGTAAGAAATGTAGGTTTCACTTAATCAAGGCATTTTGTAAATTTGTGAGATTGTTTCTGCCAAAGGGAAACAAAACTTTATAACAGACACATTTTTTTCCAGAATGCATGAGCAAGGAGAAAAGTGAGCCGTATGGGCCAAGCAGGCTGGTAATGTGGGCAGGGTATTATCTCCTGTAGATATCATTAATTGTTTATTTGGTATAAGATATTTCTTCATGGACAACATCAGAAACATTTCTGTTAGCCCATTTCCTCCTGTCTATCCCTACTCTCACTTTCTTCTAAGTTCAGGACTACCACGCTGAAAATGAGTGAGTCCATGATGTGATTACTAGGTTTGAGAAATGTTTGGAAGAGCCAGCATGTAACACCTCAAAATCCTGAGCCCAGCTATCTAAAGGCAAATCAGGAGTTTCCTGGGGACAGTAAATTTCTTTTACTTGATTAATGGTATTTGATCATGAACAGGACATGATCACAATGTGCCAACAGCATAAGCCAAGCTATTGACCCTTTGTATTATAACGGTTTCAGGAATTGCTGAACTAGGACTGTTGAGTTTAAAATGGCATAGGAAAATCTTAAAGAGAAAGTTTAAGCTCTGTTTAACTTCTAACATGGTTTAAAAAATGTCCTGAAATATTCAGAACCATATCTTTGCAGGTTTAGGTTGATTTGAGGGGTAACAGAGACCCTGAGTTGCATGACACAGAACAAGCACAAGGCACTATCATGACGGGGCTGAGAAGAATCAGCACAGACGTGGGCATTTCACTTTCACAAATTCTCTAAGAATTAGGAAAAGGCACATGCCCTACAGAACAGTTACATACACACACACACACACACATATACTGGTTTTGAAATTTGCTGTATTTTAGAAACAAATAGGACATTGAATAATCTGAATGGCTTTTTATTTTTTCTCCCTACAGGATGCCTAAGGGAAGAACTTGTGATAATGTGGAAAGGAACTTGTGTCATCACTGCGGGAGCATTTGTTTAATGGCATTCATTTACATAGAAATATGTACACTAGTAGGAACAATTCAGAAATTCAGGAAACAGCTTGTGATTTCAAGAAACTCTTGACAATGCTAACAATTTGCAGTGGTAAAATACCTTCTGAGTACATTATTTACATTATTATTCATTTGCATAATTGTCACACTGAATCATTCCTTACCCACTGTTCTCCTATTTTCTGCAGTGGTCATTTCCTCATTTTTGTTCACTCACATGCAACCTCTCATTTCATAAGTCACAACTAAGTTTTTTAAAAAGTTTATTATTAGTTGCTTAAGAATTTAGAACAAATAATATTAACTCTGCAAGTTTATGCAAAAGTAGAAGATAATTGGGCTCGGGTGGGAAAATCTTGGAACTTCTGCTCAGTCGTTGTATGCACAGAGACACACCAGTGCTGTGATGATCAACACTGCAGTGCCCAGAGGGCCTCAGCTCCAGAAGTGCTGTGGCAGTTCCTTCTATGGTGATAAAGCCAAAGTTCATTGTTATCACACGGGATTTAGGCATTTATAAAAAGGCTTCAGAGTCGGCTGTACAAAAGGACATATAAAACAGCCAGCAGGAAATGCCTAAACCATCCAGCAAGAAGCCCTGGCTTGCTCCTGGAGCTGGTCACTTGTCTGGAAGCTAGCGTGAAGCACCTCCTTGAAAGCTGTGTTTAGGACAAGAAACCATTTCCATACCTAGGTTCTTAAACAGCATGTTTTGGTCATGATAATTGCACACTTTCTTTTCTTCTTCTAGATGACTGTGTTGGTGATTTCATCATAATGATGATATGACCTACATTGCCTTCTAGGAGGTAAGATACCTGGAGTTCAAGTGCTTCCCCAGTCAGAGAAGATTCAAAAGCACTCTTCCTGAATCTTAAAAGACCCAGTTCCCAAGCCATTAAGCTTTATATCCCTGTTGGAATCAGGAGCCTGGTACATTGTATTGGCAGTGGGAACTTATGTTTTGTCCTGGAAAGTAAAATTCTCTCTTTCTTTATCTCCTCCACAGCTGGAGTAGAAAGGAGGAGGAAATGGCTAGCCACTTTTTACAGTTCCTGTGGATACTAGAAAAGCAGTGAGCACAAAGACCAACATGACTTTATACGGAATGGGAACTCACCGCATCCTGCTCCCTGATATATTTATTCTTTTTACATTAGAAATAAAACCAGGAGAAAAGACTGCATCCCAGCTAAAAGGTTAAAACTTTGAAAGTAAACCAGTATATTCTAAAATACCAGTTAGATCCACTACAAAGAAAGGATGGGTTTTATTTTGCATGATAGTAATGAACTATAATAATTATTACCTATATTAGAGCTACAGTGGGCAGTAACGTTGAAAAGAGCTTGTTTGACCTTCTTTAAAGAAGAGAACTGCTGGACAAAATGAATAAGCAAGGAAATATTGAGCAGATTAACAAGGCAGTTTGCAATAGAAATGAAAATGTAATTTTCTTTATAATTATCCTGGTGTCTAGACACAGTGCATACATAACCATGAGTTCAGTGCCTTTGTTTCTACAAAACGAAACATATCTCCAACTTGTCAAATCAACTTTATGATGTGTTATTGACCAAAATGCCCACAAAAATATTAGTGAGGGATAATTACAATTTCTTGAACTCTCTGTTTATTTCAAGGCCTTAAAATATATTGTATGACAACATCATTATGTCTTGGCATTCTACACCAGACCTGTGTTAGTTACCCTGTTTACTACCGTTTCTATGGTAATAATTGTACAGATTGATTTTTGTGGGTTTTGAGCCCAAGACACTGTGTTTTAGCGGAATGGGACTTCTCAGTTCTAAAAGTAGTTTTGTCACTGCTTCTTTATATGAGCTCACACAATTCGCTTCTTCCCTAGTTAAGTCTCCCCTCCTGTAAAATGAAGTTACTAATCCTTACCTACCTCACTAAGGTGTCATGAACACCCGCTAACATTTACACAGTGCTGGGAAAATGTAAAGCACTGTGAGCTACATTGTGACTTGGCCTACATAGCATCATTGCATGAGCTACACTGAAAACATGGGCTGGGGCAGAGACTGGACTCAGCATGGATGCTTCCTGTCAAATCTGGCTAAAATTGTGTTACAATTTACTGTTTAAATTGTTGAACAGCCCATTTTCAGGTGGGAGAGAAAATCTGAGGAGTAACTGCATCATATAAATTCTCCTGTCTCTATAATATACATTTCAGAAAGATGTGGAAAAAGCAGAAGCAGGGCTAAAAATACCAATCTTTTTTGAGAAACCAAACACCACAGAATAACGTGAGTTTAATTCCTCTTTGAGCTTCTCTAGTGTTGTACAATATGCACATCACAACCTTTTTTTTTTTCATTTTGCTCTTGTTAAGAAAAACATATATGGCCATATGCCCAGAGGGGTTTATTTGTGTTTTATTATGTTACTGTGGATAAATATTTGGACTACAACAAATAAAAAAGAGAATATTTGCCTTATTTAAAATTATAGAATATTCATCCTAATGCTACACAAAAGGAGATTTTGTGAGATTTTCTCTCACTTATTTCATCTGATTCTCTCTACTGGCCTGATACTGCTGCTTTTACACATGTTGAGTAGCTTTAAATAGATCCTTCTGAAACCAGTATGCAAAATTCTTAGAGGAAATGCTTTGCAATATTTCATATTCCTGTTCCATTAAAAACACTGTAGGGAGGAAAAAACACCTTTTTAACCTCTAGAAAGTAAGGAAGGGAAGAAAGCCTCTTTCTCTTTTCCTATAATTTTCATATCCAAACATAACATTATTAGATTAAAATGACCTTGAAGTATAAGTATGTTTTCTATAGCCAAGGCTTACAAAAGGTGAGATCCAAAAATTGTACCACATGGAAGTAGTTCAAGGAGGGATTCTGAACTGTGCTTCACTCTGCTTACAATGCCACTCACTAAACAATGGCCATCATATAACAGTGATACATACCTAACAATACATATACCTTTATAGCAGTGCTCATCAGATAACAACAGCCTCAAGAATAAAGCTGTTTTCCTTCTTCCTCATAGTATCAGTGAATACTGAATGAATACTGTGGAAGTCAAAGATGAACATTTCCATAAATTCTAAGACAGTCTAGTTTATTCTGAGCCCTATATTTCTATATCATCAATCACTGTACGAAAAAATACAGTTATTTTGTCTATTTTCTGCAGCACTGTTGGCATGTGGCCTCCAATATGAAGAAACAGCAGAGTTGAATGGAACACTTTACGAATTTCACTCCCAGTACAAATCACTGAGTGATGCTGAAATAATAGTTTATTGCAATCTTCCCTAAACACAATACAATTATAATGTACATGTAACAAGTACATTTGATAAAATTTCAGAAATCCTGCTGACACAGTATGTTATTTCTTGGTACTTATATAAAAGCATAACGTAAAATGTAGTATTTCCAAGATACATATTTTAAAGCAGAGTCCTTTATCTGTGGGAACAAATGTCCAGAGAAGACTAAAATATAAAAAAACCACTGTACTAGGAAAGCAGGTATGTATAGCTGATACTAAAAGGCTGCTTTTATATGTTATTTGGCTAACTGAGAATGGAATGACCCCGGTGACCACTACTTAGCTCAAAAGATAAGCTCTATCCTAGTGCTGTTTATGCTCATGTGTGCATATTTATAGAACTTCCACTGACTTAATTCAAGTTATTCTGGGGAACAAAATAAGAACATCTATGTGTATTTGCAGGTTCAGTTAGTAAAATGAGGTTTTCTCCAAACTGGGCTATAATGGTTTAGTATAATGAAGTGCATTGTACAAATGTTAAGACATATCAGTATGTCTTCATTGAACAATTAGGTATGATAAATCCTCTAGCTATGAACATAAATGTGTCCTGAGACAATAAAGTCCCTTTGTCTCAGAATCCTACCATACCCTGGCACTGCAACAAGCAGCAGCTGGCACAGTCAGTGTCGGAGTCTGTTTCCCCAAGATGTCCATGGATTCAGTATATGTGACAATATAGTCTGTGCTTTAAATGCAAACACAGAAGGCCTTGCATAGAAGTATGGAAGCATTGAGCTGTAAGAATCTATTCATCCTCTCCTAATGTTAGTCAACTTCTTCATTTGTGTGATAGAGATACGATTGCTACCTATTAGGTATTAGACCATTTGACAGCTTCTCATGTCATACAAAGACAAGGTGTCTTCTTAAAAACACTGACAATAAACCAAAAAGATTTCAAATATAGGCCAGACCAAAATGCCTTCTTAATTTCTGGGCCTTGGAAGCAATTTTGCAAATAATAAACACTGAAGAGGCTCACTGTATTTTGTAATCCCTCCACTTTCAGTTTTGCCCAAATGAATGTCCCTATGCCCATCAGAAATGATCCTTCTTTTAAGACCATAACAGCTGTTGCTCTATATGAATATCAGACATCAGATCAGTGGGCTTACAGAGACGTTATGCTGTTTTAGAATCATTGCATTGCATCAGAGGAAAAAGTTTAGTTCCAACTTACTGGACATCTCTCTCATCAGCTCTGACAAACCAGCCACTTGAAAAAGCCACGTATCTTGATTGTTATTGCTTAAAAGGGCTCACAGGCATTAGTATTATGCATTTTTCAAGCTTCCTATTTGCAAAGATTTTAACTGGACACTATTTGTTACCAGCCTTTAAACGCTGTAGTTATTAGCTTGTGAGGCTTGTATTATTGGCAAACAAATGCATATAAAATGCTCTAATAAGAAGAAAAAAGGACCTTTTTTTTTTTTTTCTTTTGGGGCATTTAGCAATCATTGTCTATTGGGAAAGGTATTTTTTCCTGTTTCCTTGAGTTTTGTATGATGTTTGAGAACAAAGCCTTCCTTTCCCATGCACCTGGAGCTCCCTCTAGTGATTCAGCAAGCAGAGTGAAACCTCTTCGTGACACTTCCTCAGTAACCAAACTTTAATGAACACATGCATTTCTAAGCAGCTCACCAAGTCATTTTAAATGTGAAGCCCAAACTATTATCAAGGAATATGTGTTGATTTCAGCTGGGAATAGATTTAATTGGGGAAATGTAGTCTGTCTCAATAAAAGAAAAATATAAGGGAAAAGGCTATACAAATAAAAATTAATATGCAATCAAGAAGTCATCAGATTCATGACAGCTGGGAGAGTGGACCAATATATTTAATAGCTTTTATTGTTTATTAGGAGTTTTTTTACTTCAAAGGAGATAATCAGGTACTATAATCATTAGCTGACTAAAGGTTAAATTTTCACAGACTAGAAGTACCCAACAACGTTCCCAAATGTTTTCTGTAACATGGAATAACTTTCTGATTTACTATACCTGTCCTCCCAGTTCTTTTCCTCCTAGATCTGTTGGCTTCTTATACAATCAACATCAATGCCGCTGCATAAATAGAAAAGCTGAAATAGCTCCCAGGAGATCCATTGCACTAGATTTGAAACTCTTGCACAGGCTGCCAGTTCTAATTCACAAACTGGAATTCATGATTAATCCTCAACCAACCTCAGAGCTGCATCAGCCTTATTTATTACTATATTTTGTAATATTGAAAATCACAGCATGTTTTTACAAGCAATGAATTAATCACATTCCAGAATTGGGACCTGACCCAGCAAACTTTTATTCTGTTGATTAATCCTTAATCATGCCAGGCGTCCCTTTAGAACAGTAAGAGGAACAAGCACACGGCTGACAGTTGCGTGACCGGGCTCTCAATTCCGTCTGGAAATGTGGCCCTCTAGGAAGCACTGTTTCTTGCAGCTGAATCCACCCCAACAAAGCTTTTGATAAACAGAGCTACAGGGCCTCCCCATGGATACAGAAATCTGGCCATTCATAACTACAGGGTCTTATAGTAAAAGATTTCTTGGGAAGAACTACATAGTCATCTCAATATGAGTATTGGGCAGCAGAATTATTTCTGTGTTAGAATCTCGGACTTGCAGAGAAAATGCTTTTTCAACATATAAAACACTTCTTCAATGCAGCATACTCAAATAAACTATTTTGCTAATGGCACCCAAGTGATAGGCAACTTAACATTAACTTAACTCTAATTTTGCACTTTACATTTAGAAATAAATGACATCCGCTGAGGTTCCCATTCAGTCTCATAACAACTCAGTACAGCCATATAATAGAGGTTATTGCTTAACACTGTATAAATAATGTCTTAAAGGATATATAGCATGCTTTAAACTGCACTAGAGGATAATGTCAGGGGAATAACACTGGTTATTCAGTATAGTAAACTGCCTAGCTAACTGATCAACAGCCTTGAAATGGCCTTTCTTATGTATCTTCTATGTTTAATCATTACTTTTCAACACAGTAGTGGCTGAATTATTTAAAATCCTACGTAGTCCAGGCATATTTCAAAAAGTAAAACCTATTTAAAATAAAACACTTCATAAATCAAAATCATTCTCCAACATACCTATCTATGCAACTGACATCCTTTAAAGTCTCAGGAAACTGAGCCAGGTATACAATGGCTCTTAAGTAGGTTTGTCCTTTGATAGCTTAACTTAAGGTGCATAACTTTTAAGTGGTCATTAGTAATAATACAGGAAGTAAGAGAAGTTCTGGATTGTAGACAAATCCTAGCATAAAATACACAGAGTTTTTGAAAGGCTATACTTTGGACATATTGAAGGAGAGCTATTCAGCATCAGAATGAGAAAACTGCTGTATTTCAACTACCAGAATGCTCATAGATGCGAAGTAACCTGGTAACCTCGATTGTTTTCATAGGGAATCCTGCTTGCTGTCACAATGCATCTGGAATTACAATCATAACAGCATCTCAAACACCACTTAATCAATGTCTGTGGAGCACAGGGCCACCACACGCGGGCCACCCTGGAAACACTGCAGCAGTCCTGAATTGTCTGCAGTTTCTTTTGCATGAAAATGATAACTTCTCTTTAAGAATGATCATTAGAGCATGTGCTGCAGAGACATTTCTTGGTGCTCACGGGCTTTGAGCCTTTCTCAGGAAAGTTAGGGGGAGCTGGTTCACACCACATACAGAGTGGCAGAAGCACTCAGACTAAACACTACCTGTTTTAATGAGCCCTTGTGGCAAAGCAGTCTTGGACTTTGCCCTCAGCTGGTATGAAAGAGCCCCGTGCTGGCTGATCTGAAGGGCAGAATAACACTCAGAGCTATATTCTCTTGTTTCTTGAGGAGGTTATGAGCCAAAAGAGACTTGTGCAGTATCTTGTCTTTTATAGCATTGCAGAACTGATTGGCCACGGTTTGGAGCAGATTTCAGGTTTCGTATTTTTATTGTATTATTTGCCCTTGCTTTTGCATTATTTGTAAAAGCTCCCATGACAATTTGGATATTTTATTTTAAGTAACCAAAACAAATGTCTTCATATAGCCCACAACAGAATATTGCCTCATAATTGCATTGTACCATAAAATTCAACAGATATGAAAGCTAAAGGATGACATAAAATCGTTGCTGATAAACTTTGTAAATGACATAAATTTTGGTGGAATAGTAAATAATGAGGAAGCTAATCTACTGCTTCAGAGTAATGTATTCCCTAGTTAAATGCTTATAACCCACTGAAAGTTTTAATACAGTTGGCATGAAGACTAGAAGTATCTAGGTAAGAGGCTGCTACTGTTTTAGAAAGTTGTGACAGTAAACTTAGAGACATCACATCACCACTTCAATGTGACATCTGAATGTAACCAAAAAGAACTAGAAGGCCTTTCAGATAACAAAAAAGGAGCATATCTAGGACTGTGCTGAAGGTGGTGTGGTCCAGCTCACCTGACTGGATGTTGAAATCACAGTTTTCTAATGTTTGTGTTGAGCCGGCAGAGCAGCCCCAGGGTTCTGGGTTTCTGGGATGCTTACCTCCCACCTCAACCCTTGCAGCTATAGACCTGACTGCCTGTCACTGTTCCTTCCTTCCTCCCACTACAGCTGACTGAGCCATATCCTCCTATTCAGCTTGTCAGAAAACTTTTCCTCTGCCATACCTCAATTTTCTTCACAAGGAAAGCACAAACACTTGCTCAGATTCCTGTCTGGAAACTCCCACTTCTATACATATGAGATAGAGGGGAGAAAAGATACCCATCTTATCAGCATCCTGCCCAGGCCCTGTCCCTAATAAGATGATCCTGAAACACTCCCGAGGAGCACTGCAGAAAACTAAAAAGTGATCTGGTGCCGTACACAGCCTAGAAAGCAGCTGGTCTATACAGTGAATGAATAAGGACATAGAAATACAAACAAGAGTTCAAAAGAGAGACATTAAAAATGGCCCAAGCAGGAAACCAACCTTTTAAATGTGAGGATAAAAGAACTCAACCAGTTTAACAAAGAGGCTGTGAAGGCATGGCTAGGTGACCACACTTGCATACAGAAAGGCTTGCAGGGATAGGATCTTTTTCCACCTTGCTAACAAGGCTGTACGCAGTCCAGCAGAATACAGCTGAAAGTCAGGCAATTTCAGTCTTGCAGCAAAAAACAGTTTGAGAGATGTGAGGTAATTTAACATTGTAACAGCTTTACCAAGAGTGCTAGTGGGCTCAGTGTGCTTATATCCTTTAATATTTTTTCAGTCTCTGTGTCTGGGATTCATTTGGCTCGTCATAGTGGTCCCCATGGGGTGTACATGTTTCTGTTTCTCTCCTGGACCACAGGAAGAGCCAGATTCCCTGCATCACCTCAGAAAGCTGATAATATTGGCAGCTGTACATTAACAACGTGTTCAAACCGAGCCGCAGGTCTCTTGGGTCATAACCTGAAGTGGTCAGAAAGAAATTTTCTACCTATGCTGTTTCCCAAGTGTATTCTCAGTGTAATTTTCAGCTTCATCTGAAGTGCCAACAGTTGTCCAACAAAGGGACATTGACAGGAGCCAGAAGGATACTTTCCCTAGACATGGTCCTTTTTTTACCCCCCTCAGAGTAAAAACAATCCATTTTCCTATGCTGAGAATTATCCCTTGCTGCCCCCCACCAACTCTTTTCCCCATGTGCTTTGGTCCCAAGATCCAGACCTAAATGGAGTGGAGAATAGGAGGAAACAGCATGGTCACAATGCTGATACCATGCCCTTTCTGTTTTGGGCCAGACTGATGCTCATATGTATTATTGTCATCACCATCTCTGTGGATTGGTGCCACCCTCAGCATCCCAGCTACTATTTCCTTTCAGTGTGTGGCATAGAGCTGCTCATATGTGCCAGTCCAAAACCTCCGGGATCCCACAGAAATTCAGGAGTGCTCCTGGGGAGCTTGTGAAACACTGTCTTTTGGATCACGAACTCAGAAGCTGAGTTCAATGTGTGGAACTCCACCAGTTGCTGAGGCTGTTCAGCTAGATCTGCATAAGCATTAGAAAGGTCTTTGTTATGTTCTTATAGTTTTTGTTATTTGTCAGAAGACACCTGGGATTAGTATTATCCTTTTGGAATACCACAGTGTTTCTTCTCCAGTAAAATGGTCCCTGAGAAAAGGTATGGCAGCGACTATTCCCAGTTCCCCTCCATCCTCCAGTTTGTGGCCCCCAAGGAAGTTTGGGGATTGTGGTTGTGCATTCCTTTCCAGAATGCCAAGTCCCTAATGTTAACAGAGCCTAATGTTAACAGAGCTCTGTTCACATGTGACTGCTTGCAGACTGTTCCCTGCCATGGTGAGCACCGAATACAAGACTTTCACCAAAGCTGAGCAGAATTCAAAATGGAGCAGGGCAAGTGTTTCATTTTTCAAATTTCACATGGTTTCTTGTTCCTCAGCATCTATTTCTATCTAGGCCTGTTTCTCTGAGGGATGTGGGGATTCTGCCTCGATTTCTATCCTAACACAGCAAAGACTTTTTCTGTGAAACAGAACAAATCTAGAACAAATTATAAAAAATATATTTCTCGTCAGAATCTGGCTTTCAAATACACCTGTTAATAAAGTAGAACACTGTTCCATGCTTCTTATCTTATACTAAAAATGATTTTTATGTAATCAAAGAGGTGTCAGCAAGCTAGCATTTTAACTTCAGCTTAAGCTTAAGTGTATCCTTAAGAGCTTTCCTAAATGGAGACAGATGCAAATACGTACTTATTAACATTGATGAAGTACTGTGAAAATTGTGATCTAGCCCTCTGTATGTCACCACTGATCATATATGTCTTGTCTCTTATATGCCATGGTTTTTTTATTATAATTTATATCCTCTTTGCAACTAGAAAGCTCAACAGGGGTCCTCTTTTTAAAAACTAGAATTTGCCAGCTGTTCCAATGAAGTTAATTGTATCAAAGACACTGCAGTTATTTTTTATAATAAGTGTGCAGCAAAACCACATTATCAGAACACTTGCTATTGGACAAGGGCTCTGAGGACAGCTGGAGCCTCCTTCCAGTTTTAATAACAAAAAATGAACATACTTCAGAAATCACAAAGCCGTTCTTAAATAGAAGGGAATTAGTTCTCATTTTTCATCTCCCAGCACCTTGCTCTAGCTGAAATTGCTCCTGCAGTTTCTGAATATAGAAGTACTCACTTTTCCTTACTTTTGTTCCTCATTTTAACAAATAATTAAATCCAAAAAGTAATTGGATAACCTTCAGATAGGGATCCAAATGTCACCAAGCTTATCTGAATGAAAGTTTTGAGCCTCCAGAGGTTCACCTGAAACAAGCCCTGTATTTTTTGTTGCTGTTGTTGCATAGCAGGAATATCAACAAATTGATCCCTCACTTAATACAGGCTATGATGAGTCATAGTCATTGGCTTTTGATATATCATGCTTTGTTTTGGTATAGGTGATAGGTCCAAATACCATCACTTGCATAATGGGGATCTAGCATAAATTTTACTGTTTCTTAAAATTATGTGATTTAAAAAAAAACCTCAAATAAAATATCTGAGGTATGTTTTATTTGGGACGGACTATATGGAGTTTCACTCTGTATAGGCCCAGAATCAGAAGAGGCGGTGAGTGGAGGGAATAAATACAGTAAGAAAACTCTATTAGATACTGATAAAATACATAAAACATACTCTACCTCAGTAACAGTGTTTTTGTACTCTGCCATATAAATGCTAACAGGTTTATGAACGACAAGCCAGGCCATAGTAAAAAATACCAGTAAAATGACCCAGAAATGTGCAGTCTCTAAACATATTGCTGTTACACAAGTTGTTTTTAGTTAAAGAGCAATGGTACAAGGAGAAGCACAGAGATTCATAAGGGAAAAAGACTGGGAACAATTCCTGCATTTACCAATATCAAATGAAAGTGTGACCTCAAATGAAAGTGTGATTTATTTCCCAACAGGTAAGTATTTCAAAAAAGGGTAAAGCACAAGTCAAAATGAGAAAAAAGAAAATACAAAGTACTGCTGAAATAAATTTTAAATATATGAACTCTATAGATAACAAAATTATGCAATAGTTAGGCTACTATAACTTCAGAATGATTCATCTTTCTATGGAAAACTATCGCAAAAAGCCGGCTTTCCTGACAACAAAAACAATTTTACCACTAACTTTAACAAGATGAGCATTTCACCCTGACTGGAGATGATCCGAGCTCTGAGGTCAGGTTTGACTACTCTGAGGGCCAAAGCAGCAAATTAGCAACAGCCACACAACCAATGTCTGACAGAATTTTTGTGGGTTTCAACTCTGTTAAATGTCTGCACTTTTGTAGATTATGACTGCCATTGGAACTGCTGTTTAAATTTTCTTCTGGCACACAGGCACCTGATCTAATTCATGCAGAGATTATGGACAAATCACATTTACAAGCTTTTTGGCCAAGATGTTGCTTATAAATACAGGTAAAAGCATGAAAACTCCATAAGTAGTAAAATGTCAACTTGTTTCCAATAAAAATAATTACTTACAAGCAAGTCCAAAGGTAAGTAAACTATTTACCAAATTCAGTTTAGCCACATGTATCTCCAACTCAAAACTGATGTAGCCAAGTACCATTAAAGTACAGCATAGAAAATTGTTCTTCATCAGCGCGACTTCAAAACATTAGTGGCATAGTCATATTTGGATAGCTATTAATGAAATGTCAAGGTTTCTTTTAGTTCTGGATCATGGATTTAAATTATAGGGAAAATTATGTTTTACTATATTCCTAAGGAACACAAAAACTTTCTTGAAAATATTTTTGCTATGCTTCACTCTATGCTTTGAAGCTTCCCCACCAGCAATCTTTATACAGGAAGAGAAAGATTTTCTTATTCTCATGAATGCTCCAATAAAAACTGCCTGTACTGCTTTTTCTAATCATGCCCTTTCTAGCTCATTAGTGCACTTGACATAAAGGTGACCCTGTAAAAAATATATTAATGATATCAATGAGGTCACGTTTTCCCAGGCCTTGTCTACTTACTAAAATGAGTTTCAAAAACTTTATAAAATGGTCAGATCATTCTGGACATTCTTAAACTAACTTTTAATTCAAGGTAGTATAACGTACATTCTTACCACAAAAAGCTGAAGTGGTTAAAATGGAGTAATCTACAAATGGCTTGAATCAACTCAGCTGGGCCAAATGGACTTGAGTATTCAAGGCAAAACTTTTTCGGTTCAAGGCAAAGCCAGCTAGCTCACCTAAAACTGCTCATGAAGTGAGCCAACTGATTTAGTCCTGCTGCATGAACTGGGGGCTGGTAGACAGGGATATGCAAAAAGTCATTCCACCTCCTCCTTTCCAATGCAAATCCTGCCATTTACTGTAGATCAATCATCCAGGGAATTCTTGAGCTGGAGACCATTGGGACCATGGTACCTAATAAGCCTGGACAAGTCTGTTCTCTTGAAGTTGCCTGATCTTTTTTGTATATGTTTATACTTTGGACACCACAACACCTTGCGGAAATGAATCTCAATTTAATCTTTCACTAGTTATACTGTCAGTTTGTTTTAAAAAATCTGCCCAATAATTTCAGTCAGTGCCTTCCCTTTCTTTCACTGTGGTAATTACTGAATACATTGTCTCTCCATCTTTATATAAATTTCAATTTTATTGGTATTTGGATGTTTTTTCCCCAAACTCAAAACTCTTTGTCTCCTCAGCTTCTGTACAGAAATTTTTCCATGCTTGTGGTGACTTTTGCTGCCTCTCTTAGTACTTTTTCTATTTCTACTCTATCCCTTTGAGATACGATGGACGGAACTGCAAATAGCACTTAAGCAGTAGGGACATCTTGGATGTATGCAGCCTCATAATGTTGCATTCTGATTTATTCTGTTTATTCCCAACAATACCTAAAATTCTGTTTAGCTTTTTTATCTACCTGTTTTGGTGCTAGATACCTCTGAAAGTAACAGAATGGGGTAAAGGAGGGAGAAGATGGTTCGGACAAAACACTCCTCAAGCCTGTGTCAGTAAGTTATAATGGGTTGTGATGAGTAGTCCCTGTCAAAAGCTAAGGCCACAATGAAGATTATTAATTTAATAGAACATATGTACAGCTAATACTTGTTATCATATGTAATTTGCAGAAGATTGAAAAAGGCTTCCAACTGTAATAACCCAGAAAGTGCTTTAAACAGCAAAGTTAATTTTTGCCTCTGCTGCTAGATAAGTTATCAGCGCTCTGTTTAGATTGAGCAGCATTGCACTCAGGTGTGAGAATAAAGGGTGGAGAGGGAAAGGAAGGATGATTTATCTTGAACCTAGAAGGTGTAAAAATAATTTAGAGGGGATCACCTGAAAGGGCATGCCTATGGGGAGCCTATGTTCCCACCTGTCTTTAACTGGGTGAAGGACTGGGGTCTGATGGGGTTAGCTGCTGGGAGGAAAGACAGAAGAGGGGTATTCTTTGAACTCTCAGGTCCCAGATTTATGATAAAATTGAACAGAATGTTACTAAAAGAGAATGTTTTCCAGCTCTTTAATAAAATGTATGATTTAAAGTTCTGCTTAATAAATACTGTCCTTTTTATCATTCCACCTGCTCAGTGATGTTGCAGTATATGGAGTGGAATGAAGATGTCAGATTGTGGGTGAATTGTCTCCTCAGAAACAGAGACTTCAGAGGCAGCAGTGTGGATTTGTGTCTTGGATGGATCTGGGGGAGGTAGGGGCTTATGCATGGGTCATGTCAAACTGCAAAGACCTGTGTGGTCACATATTTCAGGGTGCCGGGTTTTAGGATAAACCTTCCTTTTACATTTACAGACAAGCAATCTTTCTGCAAACTCACATAGCGCCACATTTTCCTCTGCTTCGAAAGCCCTTCACAGACTGTCACCTCATACGCAGAGTTCCATTCACAAGATACCTGCAATATTCAGTGTTGTTAAAACTTCAGGCAAGCGCTATTTTCCACCTCTTCCCACATGTCGCCTTGTTTCTGGGATGAATAGTCTTTAAATATTCACCAGTCTTGCCTTTCTCAAAGCTCACTTTTGCTATGATACCCACAGGGTGCCCTATGTTGGGGTATTATGACTATTCTTACCTTGGATGCATGGTCTTATTTATGTTAGCACTGTTTCATCTGTCTGTCTGTATTCATCCAAAGGAATAATACATCTGGTCTGATAAAGACTTTTACAATGTGCATGCGCATATGTGAGTACATCATCCTAGTTCCCTTTACTCAGAGGAGCAAATCAGCTACTTCAAAAATAATCCCACCCAAAAATGGAAGTTTAAAATGTGGCAAAATGAATCACACTCTGAAGGGTCTGCTCATTTCAAGTAACTGTACAGGGAGCCCAGAGTCACTAGCTCAGGCTTTCACAAGTCCAGTGAAAAGAATCCCATCCCTCCATTTCTTTTCTCAAGGGTGAGCATCCGAAAACAGGAACTATCCCTTTTTCAGTATATGTATGCCCATGAACACTCACAGGCAGCACAACAATATCATAAAAATAATAGCAGAATGCTATCCTGGGTTTAGATTATTTTTTTTCTTACAGTCTTAATAGCTTCCACTCTTACCAATTTCTGCAGTGTCTAGTTTAAGCCAATAGGTCCAATTCCATTCTAGTTGCTCTCATAAGAAAAACTGCAACATACTTAACTAACAGAAATACATTTCTTGTAAACTGTTATATGCTGTGGTTGAAAGCCACTCATACCCCTTGCCACAGCTGCAATCATTGTAATTATGTTGTTAGTGCATTAGTTGTCTTCAATCTGGAGCACAGTGTTTGTTCTCACTAGATGTCGTATGGTTGAAAGGCACCATTTAACTATGAGTCACCCTTTATTGATGTAATCATTCTTACTTTATGAACACAGATAATTAATATAAAGCTTGTCTGTATGCAGCATTAGCAATCTCACTTTGGCAGAATTTTTTTTTTGAGCAGAAACATCTTTCCGAAACACTCATTTAATATCTTTTTTTCTGCACTTATCCAGTACCTTTCCATTTAACTCTCTCAGCTGAGACAAGGAAACATAAAAAGTTCTTACTCGCTTTTATCTGTTGTTATCGAAAAGCTTGTGGTCTTTATAGTGACCAGGACCAACATCTTCCTCTTTGACTGTTAAATGCCCAAGGAAATCCTTATCTTTAAACCCACAATTATATTGTATTTTTGTGACTGTTCCCTTCATTCTTAGCTCAAAACCAGAGCTGACATAGCTACAATTCTCTTGATGTTGGGGACTACATTTAGACCTTAACACACCCTGTAATCTGCCCACCAGAGAGAACACCTCTTCCTCATTCTAGAAAACCAAAACTGCCTTCATGATAAAAGAGGTCTGTTAGCATGGGGGTACTAGCAGCAGCTTAGGACTTGAAAACCTGTGTCCTGCATTGTTCCAAAATAGCCTGAATAACTTTCAAGTATGGTGCAAAAAGCCCCAGTGTCTAGAGGCTCTATGGCAAAAAGGAAGGTAAATTGCTGCATGTGTTAGGGTGAGTGGCGGCTCCATGTCAAAGAATAACTAATTATGTAGCTAGCTGAGATAAATATTTTTTCTCAATTCATTATTTAACGGAACTGGCCAGTAAAATGTTCACACATTAGTTTTAACTCCTGCTAGCCAAGTTAGCACTTTTTGGAAGGCTTATATAACATCAACACTCTCAGTACATTTTTTCAAAAATGCTAAACCCAAGGAGAGGAAGAAAATAACATGCACAGTTTATCTCTGTGTGATTCTGTTGTGAGTCTAGGACAGATGTGAACTCTTTGTTCTCTCATGTGACTTTAGCCAGCTGACCCTAGATGTGAAATTCAGCCAAGCAACCTGACTGCTCTGTTGCTTAGCTCTTCCTCCTCCTCCTCACACGCCTTTTCTTGCTTCTTTACTTGCTGCTTCACATCTGAACCTGAGCCACAGTTTCTCAGGGGAGGAACCTTGTACTTTTAATCTGTTCCATAAAGCACTTACTTACATAATTTTCGGAACTCACTAAATAGTAATAAAAATATATGTAACAATAAAATATAATTGATAGATAAATTTAGGTTATGCAAGGAATCAGAATGTATCCTCATTTTTATCTGGGCAGTTTGCCTGTTGTCAGGTATTCTGCTGTGAGTTTGGGTTTAGATTTTGATGTTTGGGCTCAACTCTGTTGTCATCATTGTGGTAAAGTAAAAGAAGCAGGAGACTGACTTTTCAAAGCTAGCTGGTTTTTTTCTATTTGGCAAACAGTCCATTTCATTTTGCTACTGCTACAAAAGAAGCAAAAAAAAAAAAAAGGAAAAAGAGTAGAGCAGCATTCTACGACAACCATAATCCACACAGACAAAAATGAGAAAAGAAAGCTCCGAAAAGTCATTTTTACCTCCTGTCTTCCTTTGTTCAATTCTAAGACACAACAGCAGCAAATCCTTTAAATTAATATCTATAAAGTGCCTGCAGCTATTTTTTTAACTTGTTTTGTTTGTCCATTCAAGATTAGTATTAACATTTTATCCTCTTCAAATTAATAAGGTAATATTCATCCCTGGTGACTCATCCTTAAATCCAGTGCTGTGACAACAGGTCATCACAGTATATGAGACATCATATTTCTTCCTACAGCTTCTGTGTTCCATAGGCTTAATTTAATTTGCAATGTCTCCTGATTTCCCATGGTCTCATTTCTGTCCTCCTTCCCTAGCCTGCAACCTGCCATTAAATCACCTTTTCTTTCTTTATATGCTTGCTAAAATGCATGTTTTCCTCCCTAGACTTCCAGCTAAATCTAAATTATCTTGTCTACACTTCAAACTCTCCATTACTGCCACCGAGCCATTGCTCTACCCTGCAGTGCTGGCCATGATACCATCCCCTTTTGCCCATCAGTTCAATTTGAAATTCCAGCCCATTTGCCTCACTGTGTATCTCTTCAGATTTTTCCCCTGCCAGCCTCTCACCTTTCTATTCTGCTTTTCAGAACTGATTGGCTACTCCTTTCTTTTTTCCTTACATTTCCCTTTATTCTTCTACACAACCCTTTGCCAGTTACATGCCAGCCCCAGTCCTTGGACAAGACTCTCCTTTCTTTTGTATTAAGTAATTTGCTTCCTCTTGGTCTTTTTTAAGTCACCCTTCAATCACCAACCTCCATCCAGCACCCAGTGCTCCTACTCTGACACCACACCACCAAAAGCTAAAAAAGCAAGATATCCAGAAATAGAAGGATCATTGCTAAACTGAGAGGGAAGTGAAAGGTGTTGATTTTTAATGAATGCCTGGAGTTCAAAACATATTAAAAAATACATAATATTCGATAAGGTTAGAGAGAGAAGGACTGAAGTACCAAAGGAGGGAGGGAGAAAGAGAGGGAGGGAGGGAGGGAGGAAGGGAGATTGCTCAGCTACTTTTTTGCAAAGAGAATTCCAGCGTAGCACGAGTTAAACAAACACTGAGGTCCTAATCAGATTAAATTAGTAAATGCATTGAATGAAAGTCAGAGGTAACATGCCAGAAGAAGAGAGTGTGATCAAAAAAGGGAAGGTAAAAATGCAGGAAGAAAAATAATAAGAGGAAATTAAGGAAGTTTGGGAAGAAGTATGCTAAGATTTGGACAATTTTCACTGAGGCAGAAGCAAGGTATGAGACAAGAACATTGATGCCATGCCTGTTTAAATGTTTGCTTCCTATTACTTCTTGTTATTATATTCTTTGACCATCTAGTTTCTCTCCTATGTAAACATTCCTGGTTTGTTTGGTTGGTTTTTGAATAGGCTCATGTATTTCTTAACTTCTGTACTGGAATTCCAAGACAGATCAGGCCAAATAGTATTCCTAGTCATGGCCGTGAAACACCTCTAAAATAACAGTAAAGGAGAATTTGCCTCATCTCATGCAATTTTATTTGGCATCTTCAGGATACATTGAAGATAATATATTCATGCCTCAGTGTGCTGATGTTTCTCTATAACTGTAATACATTTGTAACATCTGTCCTGCCATCTGCGATTGCAAAGTGGTTCAGCCTCCATGTCTGTTTTGCATATACAGATTGATTTCTGGAGATATATTCTGATGAGTCAAAAACAATAATTTCAAGGAATTGTTTCTTGAAGTGTTGCCAGCCCATGTAAAAAAAATTCCTGAAGGAAGATTTAATTAATTAATTAATTAACTTGCATGCAAACCAAAAATATGAGGATATTGAATTCATCTCCTATTCCTGATTGCACAAATTAGCACCCAATAATAACAGGGGCAATGAAACAACAGTTTAAAATTTGCTTCAATATCCTCAAGGTATTTCTACCCTAGAAAAATATAAAACAAGGTTAAAAGTAGTAGTTTGAGGAAGTAAGATGAAGACTGAAGGGATAGTTAATGTTAAACGGAAGAAATACTTGCCAAAAACCCAATTGCCCAAAGGAAAATCTTGACACAATTTAAGAGCAAAGTAAAGATCAGAATGTTCAAAGTTGGAACACATAATTTTTCTATGGGAAATTGATGACAGATTAAAATGAAAGCATTTAAAAACGTGTAATTAATAGCAATCATGAATTTCCATTAATAATAAAGCACTTTGTCCCGAGAATAATGTAGGTTCATTTAATGAAAACTATAAATTATCCTTAATCACCCATTTTTTTGTCTGTATGCATTTATAACATTAGCAAGTCATTCCCCTGGATTTAGAGTGGAGCCTCATTTTAATAGGAGTATCAGCCGTTTCTAGCCCAGGACTAAAATGCAGGAAAAAGAAATCTATCGGATATAAACCCACTTTGAAAAGTGATTTCCACAAATACATGCTGAAAGTACTCTCCAGGGATTTTAGAGCCATTCGTTGTGATCTCTAATTGTAAGATTAACCCAGCTTCCAGAATGGAAAATTTTTGACTTCTACTTTTCTAAGAAGAAAGAGGAAAAGAATAACCTAATGTACTTTAAGTGGATGTAACTCCACTGATATACACCATATTTTAATTTGGCGAATCCAACCTTTTGTCTACTCTGTTGCTTCCCTGTAGCAGTCAAGGATTTATACACATGCAACACAGAATGTTCAATTTAGCAAAATTGCCTTTTCAAAACTGTATAGTCAAACGTTTAACTAGAAGTGTTTGGGGAACAGATGGACTATTTAATTGTTGATTTTTTAAAAAGTCTTTAAAACAAATAAACATCCTATTTGAATGCAGTTTTGCTTGAAATATTCTCAAGGGTATAACTTAATGTATGAATAAATGTATCTACAACTACATTTTTACTGCTTAGGCAAACTTGCAATTGAAGGAAAGTGTAAATATCACTGCATTTAACATGGTTTCTTTATGTTACAAGTGAATACAAATTCTTGTTACAAAGAATACAAATTTTAATGTCTTATATATTTGTGACTGGTATATGTGCTCCTTGCATGAAACGCTCTGGGCTCTAGAGGACTGCAAAGTCTCCTGTGTTCCCTACTGTACTAAGAAAATATAGTAGAAGAGCACAGAACACAGAGGAAAACATCCCTACAGCAATGCAAAGGCTGTTTTTCTCACAGGTACCAAGGGCTACCGTAATGTAGCTCTGAACATCAACTGTAAGACTGAAACAGAGCACTGCATCTAACTCGACTCAAGGTAGATGTCATTTGTGAGATGTTTTCATCTGTGTCATGGGTATAAATTAGGGTAGAAGTAGACCTGGAGTAAGACACGATGGTCGGTACTAGATGTCTGTACCATGTTCACAAAACATCTCCTCCAGGGACTACAACACGCTTGTAAGAATCTTTGAACATGTTTTACACCCCCCTCACCCCCACCCCCCTCAGTGAATTTGGGTAAAGTAGGACAAAATTAGGTTTAGACTGGGGAAGGAGACCACTTTATTTGCATAAAAAGTCCTAGAATCTTCAACCAAATATATCAGATTTGTATAAATAACTTTTTTACAGCACAATTCAGAATGACCCATAACATTTTGACAAGACTAGAGCAGTAACTGCTCTGGGAGATGCAGCCCAGCAACCACTGGTATTTATAGTGTGAGATAGGGTAAGATGTGTCATTTAGTTGTAAGTGAGTTACCTCACTTGTCCTATTCCCAGTTCAATTGCCTCTCTCATAGGCAGCTGCTCATTTCCTAGCTCAGAGAAGGAACATTACTAGGCCTCTGGGCTTCTGGAACCAATGGGATTACACACTTTCAGTATCTTTCTTTTCTTTTTTTTTTCCAAAACACTTGACAGGATTTTTTTATTTTTATTTGAACAACTTTTTAAAGAGTTTTATCAAGAAAAGAGGCTCATCCTGCCAGGAAAGCCATTCTCAGAGATGTAAACATGCTCAGCTGAAACAAATTTTATAGCCTGTTTCTTTCTATGCACATTCATGAAGTTTCTGTAGCATCTCAGAGTCAATTTTTGACTAGTCAACTAGTCATTAAGTCAATGACTAGTTTCATTTGCTGCTAAAGAAAAAGCACAAACTATTCTAAATGGACTGCTGTATAGTCCATGCAACTACTGAAACAGAGGAGGAGATTTAAAAACAAAATTACAAGCGGTCTTTGAAGCAAAGCAACCTAAAGCAACTGACATTATTCCACTGACTATGAGTGTCTGAAACAAATTAAGCAGCCTTGAGATCCCAAAGTTCCAGAACAGCCTTATCTTGATTATGGCTGTATCTATATTCTCTTCAGTATTTCTGAGTTGGGCAGGAGTGAACTCAGGCTCACCACCTCTTTATCCCACATGTTTTCATCCCCCATCACGACAGCATTTCATCAGACCTGTCCCTCCCATGGACACCCTGAATCAAGCATGCCCTAAAGTGAGTGCCTTATTAAGGTCAGCTTCTCGCCCAACACAACACGTGCTGCACAAGCAGACCTCTTTCAGCTGCTGGGAAACCAGACAAGGGCATAACTAGGAGCAAAGACCTGTCAAGACACCATGTGAGGGTGAGGTACAAAGGGGAGAGAGTGAGCTTGGTATGTACACTACCCTTGGCACCAGTCTCTACTCTCCTGGCTGGGAAAGTCTGCACTTCTTCATGAAGATCATAGCATAGATAAAGCGTTGCGTGTCCTTTTCCTTCTCCTCTCCTGTCGCAGAAAGAGTGATGCACTTCACTCATCAGATTGAAGCAGCAACGTTTATTGATATAAACCAGTGAGTTAACAAAGTTCACTGGTAAATGCAACAGTGGTTTAACAAGATTTGATGGCAAGATACAGTTGATTATTTACTGCATAGAAGACAGGGTCAGACAAAACTGTCAGGGGGACCCTCCCATTGAGTCATGAGGCTTGGAAAGGACCCCCTTGCTTTCTGAACTCCTTCTCAGAGAGGAGTCTAGGTGTGGCTGGATCCAATCCTAGTCCCAGACTTGGTCAACGATTTATGTCTAAAGGACATATGCACAATCAATCCTTTATATAACTTAGCTAAGATTTCCAAGTTTCAGCATGCTTATTCCCAATTCACTTATCCAGTATCTGACGCGATAAGGAATCTCTCAGCCTCGAGGAGTAATCTTGAGAGGTGTCCCTAATCAAGAGGAGATCCTGGCATGCAGTCTGCTGCCATGCAGGAAAGCTTGGGCAGCTCACTATTTATGTGATAATTGACTCATAGTCATATTTACATATGGACTCCAGATGTTAGTTTCTTCCAAATTTGTCTTAAGTCAGACACTGACCAGCACTGTGGTTAGGTGGACGCATTGCTATAAATTAGCCCTTGGCTATTGTGTTGTTATCTGTCTCCCCTGAATCTACTTTGAGCCGGATGCATCCATTATGACCAGACTCATCCATCATGACCACCGCTGGTGGTTATTTCTTGAGCAGGGTTACGGGGAAAGGTCAGGTCAGTGCCGGGGGAGGGGGAAGCACACTGTCACATCTCCCACTTGTCCATGGGGCAGAAGTTCCAGGGAATGAGACCTACCCCCTCTGACTGTAACAATATTCATCACACATCACAGTCAGTGATGAGCACTGAGCTCACTCTGTGATAGCACCTGGTGCCTGCCTTACAACACCAACCTACAACACGCAAGTTCACTACCCCCATGTTCAAGATGATCATTATTGCTGTCTGGGATCTGGTCACCTCTGATTCCTGCCATTAAGCGGTCAGGACTGGCTATTTAGCGCCATCTTTGTCTGAAGATGTTTTCCCGTTTTTCTCCCGCAACAGAAACCCAAAGAGTTGCATCGTGCACATAATGTCTGTTAGCATGTGGAAAACAATCACTCAGTCTTTTAAATCATTCTTTGCACTTAAATCATTCCCTTTCCCAAAGTATCTTGCTGTTTTAGAATAGAATAGAACAGAACAGAACAGAACAGAACAGAACAGAATAGAATCGTTTAGTTCTAGTTGGAAGAGAACTAGAATGATCATCTAGTCCAACTGCCTGACCATGTCAGGGCTGACCAAAAATTATAGCGTATCATTAAAGGCATTGTCCAAATGCCTCTCAAACACTGACAGGCTTGGGGCATCAACCACCTCTCTAGGAAGCCTGTTCCAGTGTTTGACCCCCCTCTCAGTAAAGAAATGCTTCCTAATGTCCAGTATGAACCTCCCCTGGTGCAGCTTTGAACCATTCCCACGCATGCTATCACTGGATACCAAGGAGAAGAGGTCAGCACCTCCCTCTCCCCTTCCCCTCCTCAGGAGGCTGTAGAGAGCAATGAGGTCACCCCTCAGCCTCCTTTTCTCCAAACTAGACAAACCCAAAGGCCTTAGCCACTCCTCATAGGACATGCCTTCTTCCTTCTGCCTTCTTCATGTTTTCTTCCTGAACACTCTGCCTTAAGAAGATGTCAAATCAAGATGATCTGCCAAGCCCTTGACCCAGGCTAACCCAGCTAAGATCCTCCAATGGCCATCATTTCTTTTCCTTGAAGATGATAGGGATAGGATTATATTCACCTAATTTAATATATCTGCAGTGCAATTAGCTACCTTTCCCTTAGGGTCCCTCTATAATTAACATAACAAAACAGCTCTATCTACAGCACAACCTGTACAACGTATTTTGCATATCAATATTAAGAGAATAAACATGTCTTAAAGTGTCTATTTCTCTCCCCTGAGAGTTTAAAGTGTACAAAACTGATGTGACCTATCTGCCAAAGTCTGAGATTTACCTCTTTCTTATGTCCCTGCTTCTAGGTTGCCTAACTCAGCTGCTTTTAATCCTTGGTGGACAGCCAAGAACATCCAGTGTTAAGAATGTGTAGACATCCCTTGAGACAGTATCAAAGAGATGCTCCATTGACTCCACATGGGAAGCAGTCATTCACCAGTTAGACTGCGCATACGTGCCAGAGTTCAAACTAGAATGAGCAGGAAAAGCCAGGTAACCACGGCTCCATCTTTGTTTTTTCTAATTGTCCAGCCATTCCTGTTTCTTTAGCATTTTAAGTGACAGTGACTAATTGCTTTTTAGGTGAGCCACTTCCTATCAGTTACCTGTGTTACTCAGCCTGTTAAATAGCAGGTATGCTTTTTATTCTTTTTTATTAATATATGTCCCTGTTGTCAGGCCTGGGTTTTTTTTTTCTGATTTCCTTTGTTTCCTGTAGTTATGCTTGGTAGACTATCTTAAAACAAAGCTGTACAGTGTCATTATTTTCTTTAATTAAAATTGTTGTGAGCTGGGTAAGAACAAGCTTAGCAGTGAAAGTGAGGGCGAGTGTAGAACAGATAAGAACAATCATGTTCGCCAAATAGGATAAAAGTCATTCTGTGCAAAAAGGAAGATGAGATATCTACCCATGGACAAGTAATAAACTCTTCACTTCTATTTCACCACCTAGTGCTGAGGAAACTTGCTGTTTCCTGGAGACCATATTAACCTCCTTACTCATTTTTCCTACCAGCCTCCACAGAAGCTCAGGTTAACACCAAGACAGCCTCGCTCACCAGCATCCAGCACCAGCTCTAAGAGGTGGCTCAAAGACAGCATCAACAGCTCTGCTACTGACTGCAGTTAGGGTAAGTTGATCCCTCAGAGGACGTTGCCCAGTTCCCTTTCCATGGACCGCGTGAGACTCCAGCCACTCTTCCTGCTCCCACTACTTCCACAAGTCTTGTACAAACTGTTTTGCATCCTACAGAGCAATCGCTGCCTCCACTGGCCCACTGCTGGAGGCTTTCAGACAGGGGCTGGGGCACGCTGGACTCAGTGTGTCTGCACAGAAGAAAAGTCTGTGTTATTTCTCTTAGGTCTGGAACCACAAGATAAGGTACAGTTTGCTACACCTAAACTGTCAAAGCATCCTCCTTCCAAGGCCATGCCTTGCTACTTTTTAACCTTCAGGCCATGATTTCTTCTTGGAAACCGGCCTTCTCAGAGAGTCCATGGGAAGGAGTTGTGGATGACCTACGTGCCAATGGCTGGGAGCCCTGCAAGGTGGCAAGGTCTTGGTGCCAGATCTGGAGACCTCTTCAGTTATAAAATGGGGAGGTTAACTGGATGCAGAAGGGCGCTAGTAAGCATGAGGAAGAG
>NW_008825108.1:15265332-15278683 GCF_000699105.1 Pygoscelis adeliae | reverse complement strand
AGAGCGGGGGAGAGAGGCATTGCTGGTCTGTATCTGTGACTGCAAGCTTACACAACCTCTTGTACACTGCCCTAGAGAGAGATGTTATCCAGCCAGATGCAGCCTGCTTTACCCTAGCACCTTATTAGCAATATGAAAATAGTTTAACACTATATTTTCTGAGTACACACCTTTGCTCAGAGTGTGAACTAGGCTTTACACTGATGCACACACTTATTCAGCACCAGCTGAAAACTCAGAATTCCTGATACAAAAGTAAAAAAATGCTGTAATTTTCCTTGACAGTTCAGTCAAGGAAACAAAAATAATTACCAATTAAACAATGCAGCCTCAACATATCAGAGAAGATTAGTGTAGACTTCATAAGAGCAGGAAGGCAATTCAGCATCTCAGGTATCGCTTCCCACAATTTAAAAAGGGGTGCATGTAAACAGTTCATCCTATATACCCTTCAAGAACCCTTCTGGACCAAAAAAAGAACACCAAAGATATCAATTAAACAATTAAAACACATAACTTACTAACTGACTTGAATTTTCATTCTTCCCCACACCCTACAGTAACAAAGCAGAGCTCCGAGCAGCACAGAGGTTTTGAGAGCACCTCAGTCTCTGCAAGGTCCCTCTCATCCATGCTGCCTTCTGAAAAGGTAGCCGTGGAGCAGCAATGAAGAATCATGCAAGCTGCATTGATGCATGGCAGACAGTGATACCTATGTCCTCCGTGTCAAATCACTGGAGTGAACTGCTGATGTGAATACACTTTGAATTTTTCACCACAGTAGCAAGAAAATATCTCTATCATGAGAAAACTTGAAGTTTTATACAACAGTGAGGCAAAGGACAAGTACACTTCTACAAGGGAGATATAAATAGGATTATGTAGAAGCCTATAGGTGTGAGTGCAGATCTTCCTCTCTTTTTTTTTTCCAGTCCCCACTCCCCCACCCCACTAAATCTGCTATTTCAGTAGGGAAGCGTTAAAGATTCCAAAAGCACTCTAACAGTTTTGCATAGATTTTGCTGAGAACACAAGCTTTAAAATTCTTGCCCATGGCAAACTTAAATAGGCATGGTGGCAAAAAAAGTACTACTCTGTAAAAGCAATTTTAAATTAAATGGGTGCCTTAATTTAGTTGATTGGATTGGCAGAAAAGGTTTTCCATTAGAAATCACTGATTTCCATTTTTGAAAATCAGCAAAATTAAATTATTACCTAGGAGGCTGGTTTGAAACATTCATGTACAAAACAGCAGCCGCCCTCCACAACTTCATGAGCTTGTGTAATAGCCCAGAACACAAGTGCATTACTCCTGCTGTACACAGCAGCGGAAAGACTGAATTGCTGCCAGAAATGGCTGTCAATTCCCAGAAGGATTCTGAGCAAGAAAAGAGCTGTTAAGAAGTGAACAAGGAGAAGTCTCTCACGCTGTATCATTTCTTAGCATCCTGAACAGCAACAATGAAACATCACATACAGGGAGATGTTCAGATGTACTAAAATTGATTCCAGCTATCATCATCCAAAGATGTGTCTGTCAGCTCGTGAGAAGTCTCTGCTGTATTGCCTCTTGTTTGGGAGACCTCTTCTGTCCTGCCTTCCATTTTCTTTTCCTTTATTTTATTTGCTGCATTTGTGATTCTATCATTTCCACTCAATTTTCGGTTTCTTTCCTTGCAGGGGAAGGGGGCAGGTTTGCTTTTTGTCCTTCTGTTCTTTATCTTTTCAGTATGGTCACTCTGAGCTTCTGCATTTGCCTCTTCATTTTATTCAGTGATATTAGCCTCAGTTGTTGCTTTGCTTCTTTTATCACATAATCTAGTTTCTGACACAGCAACATCTATCTGTCCTTTGCTGAAAGGAGTTTCTGTTTCACCTGTTCTCTGAAGAAATGTCTCTGAACTGTCTGCAATCACTAGTAGATATTTTTCCAACTACTTAAGATGCTGCTTATCGGGACATCTTTTCTGAAGCAACAATAACCCAGTCTGGTTCTCCTTGTCTCCTTTTTTCTAGCTTCTGCTTTATCTCAGCAAGTATCAGATGTCCTGTACATATAAACAAATTTTACTTCTTCTTTGTTGGGGTTGAAACACTTAGATTTGTATGAGGATCCAGTTTATTCAACTGAGGTAACTTTTTTGTGTAAATGGTCAAAAGTCCTCTTAAATTTTTAATTCCCAGTGAGTGCAATAGCTCCTGCTTAGAAAGAAAAGCTAAAAAATGCCCCACCTAACAAACAACTGTCTAATAAACCTTAACAAATTTATCCCTAAATGTAACTAGAGAGGACTAGGAGAAAGAGAAAGAGGAAGCAAATTGCCCCCACTGCCCTTTTTAGGAGGCTGTCAAATGTCACTGCTTTAATGATAATAAACTTTTGCATCTTCAGACTAAATTATACCTGGGTAAACAGTAGCATTCCTTGCCAGGGCAAAATTCTTATTGATTTATTGACTGTTTGTTATAATGGTTATGTGTGGATTCTTCTGATAGATCTCACTTTCTGATGAATTTCAATAAATAAAACGTGATCCTATTGCAAATACTAATTTCATACTACCTTAGATATTCAGTTCTTCTGTGAGAATCATTGGAGTAAAGCATTTAAAATACCCAGGTGCACAAATGATTAAGCTGTATAATGAGATCCCTAAAAGAACAGAATAAGATATCAAACTAGAAAGGAGACCAAGGGATTAAAATGACTCAAAGCCTAGATGCATTATAAGAATATTGAGTCTCTGGTTACACAGATTACAATAGATAGCATTAAAAAAAAAAAAAAAAAAAAGGAAAGAAAAAAAGCTGGGATACAGATTTCATCTTTAAGTGTATGCATTAGATGGCATAGGAAGAAGAAAGTCCTTCTGCAGAAGGTGAACCTGTATTTGTCCCCAGGGATTTCTTCCTCCTCCTTTGATACATACAATATTGACCTCCAAAGCCAATGGCTGAGAGACCTCTGGAACTTAGGCTCTCTCTTTCAATGGATGTAGTTCAAGCATTAACAGAAAGATTTGCAGGAGGAAGGTCTCAGCATGTCCCAGGAAACAGGGGAACAATGACTTTTCAGACCACATGGCAAACCAAAAATGTCAAGAGTCCATCACAAGTGCTAACAGGATAGGAACACGAAGTGTGAAGGAACGATACACAAAATAGCATAAAGGAGGATGCATTTGATCCCAAAATGGCTGGAAGACTAACATTCAAGCAGACTGCTGTGCTGACAGTTTTGTAAAAGACTTTGATGAGGTGACAGTTTGCCTGACTGAAATGCTAAAGCTACGGAATGTAAGGATTTTCTTCTGCTGTGCAACTACACAGTTTGTGCCCATCTAGATTAGTCTTTGCCATGTGAACTAGAGGTTGCCACATGGTATGGGAGGAGGCGGGACATGATTCTCACTTTACCAAGCGCTGTTTATCTTCAGTCTACACAATCTTGCATTCTTCATTGAATTTTCTTCATATTCGGGGCTGATATAAAAGTATCTATCCATGAATGTACTTGTTTCCATAAAATTTAAAAATTGCATTTTATTGCAAGTTTGAATAAGGACTGCTATCTATAACGAGTAATACCTAAAAATGGCTGCTCTGCCTGGACAAGCTAGAGCACATTCAATTAAAAAATATCTACACAATAGAGCCTTATTCTCTTGGAATAAGTGAGACTGTTATTTACATTGAATAAGAACTTACACTGAGCAGTCAGCTAGGCAGCTTGTGAATTAGATTGTAACATATAATAAATAGCTATAAAGAAAACTGCAAAATAAAATAATTAAAATGAAATAAAATGAAATATGAAAAAAGATAAAAACTGCCACACTGGTCAAATATCTTCTCCTGGAGGAGGGAAACCAGTCATTCTGCTAATGCTATCAAGACATTTCAAACACGATTCATTTCCTGCAGATGCTGGTTTGAGGCTCCTCAGAAAGTACTGTGTTTTTAAGAGAAACCAAAAGCAATGTATATAATGGGCTTGTGTCAAAGACAGACATTGATTTTAATTGCACTTCAAAGTGTTTCATTATTCCAGATGAATGCTTGTCACAAGCCCAGAGATCCAAAGTTCAAAATAACATTGTTTTAAAAAATCGATCTATGTACAAAACTTTTAATTATTTATGGGTTGACTTTGGTGGATCTTAGTTTTGTTTTTTGTTTCATCTTTTTAATTTTTATTCATTTTCCAGGCATAATCCATTGATTCACTCAGAAACCAGGAACTTGCATCCTTGACTTACAGAGTAGTTCCACCTTTTCTTCTAAACAGTGTTTTGACCATGTTCCACATATTTGCAATTCTGTATTTTCTTACAGCTCAGTTTTAACTTTGCTTTATACTATGAGCAATTACTTCTGCTCTTCACTAGTATAACGAGATTTCAAGGCACCAGAGATAGGATTTTCAAAAGTGTTTAGTGATGGATTAGCTCTATCCCCAAGCAAAAGCAGTAAGAATTTTACAACTGATTTTCATGGGAGCAAAATTAGGCTGACACCACAGGTTTAGGAATATCCTACCAGTCTGATGGGATTGCTTGTTTATACCAATACTGCTTTCACATATAAGTTTCGTTTCATACATACAAATCCTATAAAAATAAGGTGACGTGACCAGAAAACCACAGCTGGGACAGACACAAACTACAAATGCAATGACAGAGTCTCAAGCTGTGACCACATTGCATCCTTTAGTCAAAGAAAACCAGAGGTTAAAAACAGTATTTACACATGCTAACAGTTGTATCCAGTTAAGAAAGGGAAGATTTTTTTTTCTGAGGGAGCGAGGTGCTGTACATTTCAGTAACTAAAACTCAGACTCTTGCTACTGTATCATATATCTTTAACCAGATGTTTAAAAAAAAAAAAATCCTCTTTTTAGCACACTTCCCATTGCTCTTAAACTGATGATTATACTCTCAGTATCAGCAAATGGGCTTGTACAGTGTGCCTGGCAAAGAAAAACAGAAATAATATTAGTAAATTGTTATCAACAGGGGTTGTGTGGTTGTTTTTGTACTGTTGGACATTTTTAAAAGCACTATGCAGAAAAGAGCACAAAACACACCACCTTTTTCAAGTTTTGTCCCTTGTTTAAGCTTCCTTTTGATGTGCGCTTTGCTGTTCATTAAAAGCAGGTCCTTCTGTATCTCCCTTGACAAATCTGCCATCTCTTCTCCTCTCCTTCTTTGAAAGCAAGTGATCACCCCAAGACACTGAGCTGTTGCAGCCTGTCTTTTAAAGAGCAAAGCTGGAGAATCTTCTTCAGTTATTGATACCAATATATGGTCTTTGTATGTGATGCGGGGGTATAAGGAACTGTGAGAAGGTCTACAAACATTTAGTTCATCCCTACCATGGGACGGTTTAACTGCCACTCACTTTCTCCACTGCGTTAAAAAGTTTTACAAAGAAGAGGTCATATAAAAAGTTATGAAGACACAGAGAAAAAGAGAATCAAGGCTATGTTCATTCCCACGCTGGGAATGCGTGTCAGCCTTTTCACCTAGACCGTTTGCCTTTGTTTGTATTGATAAAGATTCTCCCCTTTTTAATAGAGTCTGCAGCAATGATATCACTCAGACATCTCATGAGCTTACAGAAACCTTAAAACCACTTCATTAACTGCATGATATTTGGGCCAATTAACAAGGCAGCTCTCTGAGTTTCATCCCTCTTTAATTGAATGCTACTGCTCTGTCTCAAGGGTTGTAAAGCCTCTGGGACTGCAAATACAATAATTATTAGCATTCAGTTTTGATTCATTGAACTTAAAGGATAGAATTTAACATTGACTGAGGCTTAAACAAATGCTGAAAAATGTCAGTTCATTCCATGTTGTCACTATCGTCTTCAGAGGACACTGGGGAGTAACCTGCCCATGTATAAACACTCAGCACTGTTGGCAGGAATATCACACACATCTGAAGATCTTTGTAGCATAACAGATTTTGACAGGATGGCATGAAAAAGCCTGGGGCATTGTTTTTCTTTGTTTAGAAATTCTTCCCTTTCCTCTGCCAATAATTATCTACATTCCGCCACAAGGGCCTTCTGCCTTGAAAGATAAACAGATAGATAAACCTCATAACTATTGCTTTAACAAATAGTGAAAGCTGTAATTGAGAATAAGAATTGAGTTCTACACAGGAACAAGTAAATACATACACGTAGGCTCAGTTTCACAAATAGGTTCATGTTCAGCTGTGATCTCAGAATATAAGGTGATTTATTTATTTTTCTACTTCAGTAAACTAGGTCAGCTATTTTGGCATTACATGTTTTGGTACTGTGAAAGCAGATCATTTTGCAACACTCTAGTTCAAGTGGCTGATATTAAGACTTCACAGGAAATTAGTTTTATTGCATCCAGTGAAAAAGATAAACTACCCAGGACATAAATCAGGCCAAATTTTTTGTACATCAGATATCCAAAGCCAAAATGACCAGGTATTATGAGCAGCAGAGCCTCCTCCATTTCTGCAGAGGTCCCTTCTGAGGATGTTTTGTAATTAGATTGATTAACTTCCAGCGCAGGGGTTAGGAGTCATCAAAATACAGCTCATTGTCTATGAGCAGCCCTAGCTTGTCCACTGTGGGAAAAAAAATCTGACATTTTACATTTGGCACAAGTTATTACTTTTTGCTAAAAACACTTATATTTGCCATTGCACTGGAGAGGGAAGTAGGAAGAGAGGTGATTCTAAGAGTCCACACAGTGCCTCTGTGGGAGCAGAAAGTTCTGTAAGATTGCTCCTGTTCAAAATAGTTGTCCATGGAGCAAGCAGCCTACAGAAGGAAGTAAGTAAGGATCTCATAGTTGGAGGATGAAGGTCAAATAAATTAGGGCAAAAAAATTATCTTATTTCTACTTATGAATTTGCTGTATTTTCAAAGAGAACTGAAGAATATGTCAGTCTTTGTTTTGGGACTAATGTAATTAGAAGTGCTTACAAGGAGAAGTAAAGCTATTATAGACACCAGTCATATCTGATGTATATTTTTAAACTATGTAAATTTAAGTACTGCCAAGTATGCAATATTATATTGCATGTCAATAATCCAAATGCAGGTTAGGACTACATTTTTTCATACCTTCATCTCTGAGTTTAAAACATTTAGAGGAGATGAAGAAATCATGCAAAAAAAAAAAAAAAAGGAAGTTAAAACAATTGGTACTTTCCTTTGTAGCTATAATCTAAAGAATATGAAGCAATGAAGACCATAGTATAAGTGAGTATGAACTGATAGTCACTATCAGGAAAGATAATGTGGATAACTGTAAGAGACAATAAAAATAAAGTGGCAAAGGGAAAACCACAATATCAGTTTAAAAAATGAACTGAGATAGGTTTAAGAATGCATAAAGCATCTTAGCTACTTCAGTTTTCTCAGGAGTGAGACAAAAATCCCATTCATGTAGATAGTCTTCAGAAAAAAATTACCTACCATGGTTTTAGCTGATCTATTTATACCTATACCTGATCTGTCGGTTTACTGAGTATCTTGTTTTATGTTCACTTGGATAAAGACTCAAGGCATTTTGAAAACTTTATTTGATATACCATATGGCTAAATACACTTAAACTAAAAAGAGATTCTTTAACAGCTTTATCACATCAGAAAAAAATGCACCTCTCTCTGTGCTGCAGGGTGTACCAGATACGTAATGACAACCATTTTGATTTAAGTATTTAGACAAAATGTCAAAAGGATGCCATGCTGTAGACATGAGGAGAGAAAAATAACAGCTCAGTGCTTAAATATATGGCTCCTTGTATTTATGGAAGATGTGAGACACAGATTAGAGCTCCCTTCTTCAAAGGAAACCTGAATTTGACATATCAGATAAAGTCACTGTCCCATCTTGCTTATTATCTTTTCTTGGGCAGCAGCCAGTATTTAATGTTCAGAATAATAGAGGGGAAAAATCTTCCTGCTCTGCACAAGCAATTTACTTATATTATAAGCTATAAAGTTTAATTAGATGGCACTACTTTCTTAGCTTGTGCAGTTCGATGAGAATGATCCTTTTCTTCCTCTGTTTAAATAATTAAAACTATAAAAATATATGAATCAGAAACTTTCAAAACCCTGCTTCACAATTTTTTAAAATTATGAGTTATGTGAAACAATCTGAGATCACATGTAAAATAGCCTCACTGGTGAATAACTGAGTATCACAAGCACATGGACAGAACTGCATATCAAGTACTTCGAATGGGATCCAGTCTTAGCCATCTGTGTCATGTATCTACTTGTCTGCTTTCTGGGACTGCCACATTCTCCGGGCAGATAAGTTATTTAGATACCATTCTATTTATTCCCACACTTTGCTGGGCTTTGCCTAACTTCATTTGTACACGCATGTACAGAAATACTTATTCTGGGAATACTAACACCTAAGTTCAAATACGATCCAAGCTTAGGTGGGATCACTGAATTGCCTGGCAAACTTTAAAAAGAACTGCGGTAGGGTCAGAGGCCAACAACTCTGGTGCAGCAGACTATGGAGACATGAATTCTGGGCTTTCGACTAATTGGCCTGAATAAGTACCATCTTCACTCCTTTTGCTAAAACTCAAATTTTCAAAAAGCAGGAGGTCAGTAGGAGGAAAAGGAGTGGAGAATATGATTAAGGTCAAACTGAGAAATTGAGTTCCTGATAAAGATGCCTGGAGTGCATATGCATTTTATACTTAAAACAGTCTTGGATTAAAAACAATTTAAAGTCATCCTTGGGGTAGGAATCAAAAACATTCCTTCAGTACTACCCTTGATGAATTTAGTCAATAAACCATTTCAGCCCATAACTCCATTTCTCTCAGTCTAACCCCATCATTTAGCCTGGAGCTCTCCTATTCACAACAAAGAGTTGTTCCCTTGGTCTTCTCCAAGTACCTTTTTTTTTTTGTTGATTATTTCAACCATCTTGCTGTGACACCAACCCCCCCTTCATGCCTTGTCACATTATGTTTGCTGTTCTCAAATTTTCCTCCTCTCCTCTCCTCTCCTCTCCTCTCCTCTCCTCTCCTCCTTTTCACTGATGGAGTTGTTCATTCCCTTTGTGCTTTAAGTCTCCCCTTGACTCTTTTCCTTATCTTTTCTATTGCAATATTTCTTTTGATACTTTTAGATGTGGCTCACCTTTGACATTACTTCCTCCATTCCTACTCCTATATTAGGAAATATCTATGGCAGAAAGTCTGAGATCAGATGAGTTTATTTTCTCCTCCTTCAGTTTTGCTATCTTAATTTTTCAGATTTGTTGCACAAGGCTGTCCTTCTGCCTGTCATTCGTCTATAGTCTTTGACTCAGGCTTCACTGACAGTCCTAGCTTTCACACTACAAACCTTACACATTCTTTCATCTCTGAGATCAGTATTTTCTATGCAACCACCCACCTTGTCATACAGCCCATATTCTCTTAACAGTATGTGGAGCAATGCTGCTCCAAAAATGATTAATAAAGTCATCTCTCCCTTTGAGTCCTGCTGTTAGCTGCCCTTCTTCATGTCAAATACAAGTTGATAGTCTTCACTGTCAAAGCCCTTTTTGCTGTACGCTTACCCTATCAACTCTGGTTTGAAATAACACCATTGCCTCCCCCCCCGTCTGACAGTTTTATTACATTTTGGAACAGATACCTCTGGGATTTTACATGTTTCTCTTCATATGTGGAAAGCTATCCATCAAGATGTTTCATTGTTTTTCTCAAATTCTCCTTAAACTTTCTCTTACTGTACTATTTAGAAGTAAAAATGGACAACAGCTGAGATCAGCTCTTTGTTTCATCCCACACCTGTCTCTCTACATCAGCTGAATCTTGTGTTGCATTTCACCTGCAGGCTATTTGAAATAAGATCTATCATTATAACCTTATATCCTTTACTTACATAACACCTTGAATGAGCTTCTGGGCACTGGACTAATACAAATAATTTTAATAAAAGAAACAAGTGCTAAGGAAGTTTTTACTCCAATTAAAACCAATTAAAGGATTATATGGGAGTTCTGAAGTACATTTCAGGGTAGGAAACATGATATGACCACGCTATCCCACCAGGAGCACGTGGGGCAGAGCACAGACACAATGCCTCCTGTAGACCAAAATGGGGGCTTGGGACTACTGTTTCAGCAGTGAGAATGCAATGTGTGTTTCCACCTCCTTTGCTCAATATGAAAGCCATTTCCCACCTTTTGCTGTCAGTGCAATACCACTCTTCACAGCAATCCATGCAGCTGGGGCAAAGCACGACTCTTAGTTATACCTGTTCCTGGCTCTTGCTTCCTGGAGTTCTCCCATCCTTATGTATATCTCTGCTCTGCTGGGTGCAAGTTAGCCCGAAGCTATTAGTGATTCAGTGTAATGAGCAGAATGTACACAGGGTACTTTCCTTATTGATTGTACAGAATTAGAATATTAATTAGAGTTTGGATGTATACACACAACTAAATCATAACATTATCTCCAGAGAAATACAACTCCCTAGCTGTCTCAATCCATCTAATATGCCAAAAAGCAATTACTCCCTACAGCTTTCCAAAAGCACTTTATCTTTCTTTGAAGATGACATCAGAAAAGATCCAGCAGCTTTAATGGCCTAGTGGTGAGTTTCTGGCACCTCTGAGTCAAAAGCTCTGTAGGACACAATACATAAGCATTCTCAATGTGAATTCAATGTGCGGTCAAGTGATTGCATATTGAAATGTCTTTGTACAACAGCGTGGTCACTCAAATATAAATCAGAACTGGGATTGCTGCATTTTATTACAGTGTGTCGGGATGACTATGGGAAGCAAGCTTATAGTCTGCTCCCCTTTTGAAAGTGCTGGCAACTTTTCCCTCCCTGTTGCATTTCAGCCATGCTTACTGAGCTGTACCACAATCAAAGTGATTCTTTATGTGCTGAGTATACTAAGAGTTAATTCAGCTACATGGCTTTCTTTCGAGAAGAATGAACTCAAACATATCTGTGTAATGAGGATTTTTATATTACACAATGCCACAGAGCTCTCTTCTTTATAACAATGAGCTATCAAAAATAAATCTCTCATCTCTGTTATTTAATTCAAGCTGAGAAGGAGAATGAAGACAAGATAGGGCAGAACAGTAGTTGTAGAAATGAAATCAGTTTGGTACTGCTGAACGATCATTAAAGGGAGCAATATGGAATAAATTAATTGTGGTATAGCTGATATCCTGGCAGGTTTTGGCACTTACCTGGAGCCTGCAGAGACCACTCCAGGACTATGGGAGCAGTATATTATATCCAAGGCCTTTGTACTTCATTTTGTTGTCAGTCTAAGCAGCCAAGAGCAGGAATACATGTTTCAGGAAATTAAATATGAAATATTCTATTGCCAAAGCCTACAGTATAAACTATCATTCATACTTTAGCTGTTCAGAGTGCTCAGAAAGGAAAGTTCACAATTCTTTGTTGCAGAAGGGATTTTTTCCATGTGAAATTATATAGTTTAATTCTTGATTGTATAGTAACTCATTTAGCTGCCAGCTGAAGTGGTACAGAAAATATCCAAAACAGGTAGGGATTCCAGGGGTGCAATAGAGCTGACATTAGGTTTACTTATCATCTTTGCTCCCAACCAGAGACAATACAACAGAGAAATGTGGGCACTGTATAATAGCCAGTGTTTCTTTCCCAGGATCTGGAAGTTTTACCTTTCCGTAAAAACCTTTAATCTTTATTTTTATTCATTTGCAGAGATAGGAGATTGTTCCTTTTTCTGTATGTCAGTGAATATGGTGCGAACAGGGAAAAAGACTTTAAATAAATAATTTACAATAAACAATTCAAGAATGCCTACAAGCATAATAGGGTCCTACAATAATTTCCTAAATCTGCAGAATATTTCTGTATATCCTTAACTTTAAGCACACAGAAACCCCATTTGAAGCCAGCATAATGGAATGAGTCTTACTCCACCATAAAAAGAAAAAAACCCTACACAGATAAAAAAATAGGAAAAAAAATCAAATTCCTTTGAATCCTAACCCCTTTCTCTCTGATGTCATTAGACTTTTTGAAAATGGAAATGAGAAAGAAAATTAAAAGAATCTTAGATATGACCTTTTGTATATTCTTTATTAACAGTAGATTGGAGTGGGACTGGATTGTTGTCTGAGATTCTTGAAGGAATACAAAAAGCCATCATAATCTCTACCATGCAGTAGATTTGGATGTAAAAGCTACCTTTAGTAATAATAAGTAAAAATAAACAATTCTGACAATTTCCATAAGGTCACCAGAATTTCCTAATATCTCAGTATGGGTACAGTGAAGGAAAATGGTAAGAATCAAAGTTTATTCTTAACAGCTTTATTGTTGGCAGAATACTCCTTTCTTAAGAGGAAACAGACAAATATACTTACAGGCATGCACCATATTCCCCAAATCCATGCAGCTTGTTTACTTCCCCAAAACAACAGTTCCATAACTGAATTTTTTTCTATTCTTATGACAGAGAATTACAAGTCTGCATGTTACAGGTCAAATCCTACCCTCAGAGTTTTGAATATTGAGACCATGCCAGTGCTTTGCTAGCTTTCTACATCTACTCAAGAAGACAAAATTTCACCAAATAGCTTCCAGCCAAAGCCCAGGCTTGGATGACATTTCCTTCAGCAGCCCTTAGGATCAAACAACGGGCCAGATTCATCAAAGCATTTGGAAATACACTTAAACAAGTCTAACTGCATGCTTAAATGTTCTGTCATGTAGGGATCAGCTGTTCCACCGATCTGCACAGGGATGTTTCTCACGAAGTCTGCAATGTAAAGCAGAGTGCTGTTCTTTGGAAAGATTTCTTTGGAAGCGTCAGTGAATTTTAACCAGAGACGAGCTGGAGAAAGTGTCAATTACTGCAAAGCGACACAGAGAAATTGGCAATGACACACCAAGGGCTCTACTGCCAAAATCCAGTCAGAGCACCGTCAAATCAATTTCTGCCTTCAGAGCCATATTCTAATCCATCTTCAATGCTGAGCACACATTTACTATACCAGTAAACTGGTAAAAATGAACAAAGCTAACAGCTCTATTTTATGTAGGATGAGAAATATCTTCTAGCTATTGGTCCCCATCTTCTGCTTCCTGAATCCACACAGGAATCCCTGTGATTCTGGGAAAAACTGTGAATATCTAGTTCATTGCTGCCTGGAAGAAAAAGAGAAGGGGCACCTACCCATATAACCTCTCCGTGTTTTTGATTACTGGTGTTATCTGTCCCCTGTAGGAAGGATCAACTCCTCCCCCTGCCCATCTCCTGCTCTCCTCTCCCCTTGCAGGCTGGCACAGCTCCAGAGCTCTG
>NW_008825108.1:15255447-15265236 GCF_000699105.1 Pygoscelis adeliae | reverse complement strand
AGAGATATGCAGGGGCGATGGGGAGGGCTGGCTTCACTGCCAGTAGTCACCTCTGGAGCCTGACAGCAGGAGCTGCCTTTCAGCAGAGGCTCTTCACTCCAAATTGCTGTGCAAAGAGCAGCTACTTATTAGATCATGGGCATCCATTAGAGTCACACGAAAGTGAGGGACTCATTGCAAATTCAGCAGGCAGCCAAATTCTCAGTTGTGTAAGTCAATTTAAATTTAATTAATTTTAAGGGAGCTATGTACCTTTACATCATCTGCAAGGCAGGTCTGCAGAAGGTAAAGCTGCCTTGCCCGAGCAGAGGTTGCTTGCAGATTCTGCAGGACAGCACACGATGGGTGAGGGAAACAGGCCGTCAGCCCCGATTCTCCCTGCAGTGATCTCAAAACAATTAGTAGCAAAGGGGTTTCTTTCTACATTGAAAAGAAGGTTATGAACAAGCGAGGGGGAAGGCGTGTCTCACATACCCCCTCTCCTCCCTGCACTGTGCAGCAAGAGGGAAGGGAGCAGCTGGGCAGGACGAGAACCACTGGACTCTCCTGGTGAGGGGCAGGTAGGAAGATGCAGAGAGGACTTTCAACGGGCCAAGAGCATGTCTCATAAGAAGTCTTCTGAGATACTGAAATCTTCCAAGTGCCAAAGCCCAAGACCATCTGGAAAATAAAGATGTAGATTTCAATTTAAGAATAAAAGGACAATGGGAGTCCTCCCTTCATTGAATTAGATTTGAGAAGAAAGCCCACAAATTACTTCTTGAGACCAATGCACTTGATCAAAGGCAGGAGGAACAAAAATCTTGTTTTGTTGTGTTCCAACACAACATGAAGTTGTGTTTAGCAAATGTGTCTAAGCGCTCTGCAGGTTCTTAAATGAGCTATTCAGGTGGATTATGTGCTAATAAGTAAATTACACTGAGTTTCATGTAATATTGCTTTGTCTTTTCCTGCCAAAATCCACAGTGTTACCAGATCTTTCCAAGAGTACATATTCCCTTCATTATCCCATCTGATCCTACTGCAATATTGTGAACCTGCTGTGAATATCTTTTTCAAATGGAGAGTCACTGCAGAATATTCTCATGGAAAGAAGAATACTGTACCAACATTTGAAAAATATATATCAGCTTAATTAAAAGTTTAGCACAGTAGCACAGACTTATTAAACCCAGCAGGAAATTTAAAGAAAATCCAGCAATGACTTTCAGTGCTTGCCTTGTTCCATAGTTTCCAGATGAGAAAGAGACCCTAGATACTGAGACATTATTCAGTCAGTATCAGGAGACCCTGGGGACCTAATTAGCTCGATACTCACTACCAAGTCTTCTGTTCCCTATAAAAGCAAAGATAGTATACAATCCATGTGTGTGCAGAGCAGACTTCTTGCTTACAGTCTTTACAGTTGCTAATACCTTTAGGGACGCCTGGTTTTAGTGGCAAGAGATAATTGATTGTTTTTATTTCAGAAGGGATACTGTTTTTTAAGCAATGTTATAAAAGTCAAAACAAATATGAAAGACATCTTCTAGAAGGAGAGACAGGAAGAATTATATGCAGTCCTTGGATAGCTTTGTTATTAACAGAGCTCTACTTCTGTTGTGGTTGTGCTGGTTTTGGCTGGGATAGGTTAATTTTCTTCACAGTAGCTAGTATGGGGCTGTGTTTTGGATTTGTGCTGAAAACAGTGTTGATAATACAGGGATGATTTCATTATTGCTGGGTAGTGTTTACACAGCGTTAAGGCCTTTTCTGCTTCTCACCCCACCCTACCAGCGAGTGGGCTGGGGGTGCACAAGGAGTTGGGAGGCAACACAGCTGGGACAGCTGACCCCCACTGACCAAGGGGATATTCCATACCATATGACCTTATGCTTAGGCATATAAAGCTGGGGGAAGAAGAAGGAAGGAGGGGACGTTCAGAGTGATGGCAAAGATTTTATGTAACCATTATGCATGATGGAGCCCTGCTTTCCTGGAGATGGCTGAACACCTGCCTGCCCATGGGAAGGAGTGAATGAATTCCTTGTTTTGCTTTGCTTGCGTGCGTGGCTTTTGCTTTACCTGTTAAACTGCCTTTATCTCAACCCACAAGTTTTCTCACTTTTATTCTTCCGATTCTCTCCCCTATCCCACTGGAGGGAAGTAGGTGAGTGGCTGTGTGGTGCTTGGTTGCCGGCTGGGGTTAAACCACCACAGTAGTCTTTAGGAATTTACCACAAAAATCAAAGAGAATGCTGCACTGTATCTCAGTAGTTTCTCTGCTTGGTAAGTAATTGTAGTCTGGCTTTCCAGCCAGCGTCTGGGGACATTGTGCTGCTATAACACATTCAGGGAGTGGGAATTGGCAAGCTATTTACTGTCATCACAGCATCTAACATCATAGATTTTATCCCCTTTCATCCAAAATCAGTTATAAGTTACAAACACGTCTTAATAATAGTGATGAAAAAAAGCTATATTTAGAACATACGTTGCTCTGCATTGACATTCTATTCTCCCTCTTCTCCCAGTTCCCAGGATGAATTAAAAGAAATATTGGGCTGCAAAATTGCTATTTAATTCCATACCACTATTAGTCAAAAGATACAACATGAAACAATCCAATGCAAGTATTAAAGCGTTCAATACATATGTTTTATTGATCCTAGAAAGGACTGATGAAAATAGGTATGTATTTTTTTTGAACCAGTGTTTATGCTTATTAAGAAAATTATAAAATCTCTTTGTTCTGAGCTGAAACCTGTATCTGTAGGCTGGATTCAAAGTAAGTAGCTGCAATGCAGAATTTTCAACTTTATCCAACCATTGACCTTAGCTCAACAAATTGCCTTTTCAAAGATGAGAGATGATCCTTTTCCCCTGTGTGCATGTCCAATAGTCCCTGGGGTAAAAGGTTGTGGGTTTTTTTAACATCTTTGGTCTTTCTGATCTATGGATTGCAGCTTTTTCCTACTGATTGTATCCAGTTGTGGATTTTTTCCAAAAAGCTGGAAATAGTTAAAGGACTCATTTCATCCTTCACTCTGGCTTGCTTATGTAGGTGAACATTGCTCCTTTAGGATTTGTTCAAGAAACTATCCATATTATTTAACAACATGTAACCAAGAAATAGAGCAAGTTTACAGTTTAGCAAAGTTCTTAAACACATGCTTAGGTCCATTTCTATTCACCAAAATACACAAGGACATGATAAACTGTACCTAAATAAGAACAGAATATTACAGATAGACTATTCCTTTAAAAATGGTCATATGAATGTATCAATAACCAATATGCCATTGCAATTCAAATCCAAGGATAAACAAGAATATTTCACAGGTTCCCTAGAAAGTGATATTGAATAAATTCTTTATAACCTCTTCTGTATCCAGTGCAAAACTATGTTCTTTTTTCAAAAAAGAAATCTCCAGAAGAACTTTATTTCCACATAGATTAAGTCTTTCATGTAGACCTCTCTATAGTGTGGTTTCCTACAGCATTTGAAATCTTGTTTTTACTGCCTGAACTCAAGTTCATTTCTTTTATAACTCAGTTTCTGACTTGAACTATTTTGCCAGTGAAAAGCTCTCTCTTGTTCACAAGTTCTGCCATCTGTGGACTAAATTAGTTCAGTGGGGCAGAGGTGAAGGACATCTGTAGTAAGAAAAGCTGCCCTGAGGGAGGCTTTTTTTGCAAAATAGTCACCTCCTTCCCTGTACAGAGATCTGGTGGCTTTCTCATAACATGGCCCAGAAGTGGGTAGCACTAGTCATGAAGCAAATTCTTCTGAGCCAGCCAAATTCTTCCTACATCTTTCCCATCCTGAGAAGACCTCAGGAAGACAGTCAGTAGTCTTCAAGCTGAGCATCCTTTGAAAACAGTAATTATTGTAGCCAGTGGTTGCAAAGATTTTAACAAATGCCTTTTTGTACAGTTCTGATCCCCATACCGTGGAGGAGCACAATTTGTTCCTCTGTATATGAGGAAAACTGACAGTACTTTCAACTACATATTGAAAACGTTAGACCAGATCTCAGGGGAATATGAGTGTGGCTATTTGATGTGGAAAACGTGATGCTACTACCTGACCTTTTCATTAAGATAATGTGCTCTAATGTTATCCTAAATGTCTTTTGAACCTTTTTCTTGAAAGAAGTTGTGTCATTCTCCAATGGTTTCTGTTTACAATCAACATATCTGTTATTTGATCATGGCCGAAGGTCTTTACAGTATAAGTTGAAAGAGCTATCTATGCCTGTGCCAAGGTCAGTACCGGGGTCTGGTCTCTCGCCAGCATCATTTTTTCTTCACTAGTTTCCACATTGCTTGTCTGCTGCAGAATCTGGGTGAATCTGGCTTGCCTGGAGCATGTCTCTTCAAGTCTGGTGAGACCACACTAGACTGTTCTTAAAGAAAGGAATATCCACCAGACCTCCTGCAATGCTAGTGTCTTTACAGAAAATTAAAAGCAGGTTAAACAGCTGCTCATTACCTAAATAGAAATATCCAGTCACCTTCTGATAGAGATGTCACCCAGTGTCTCACCTCCCACAGAAACTAATCTATAACAGAATGGCCATTGCTGGGAGCTTCCAGGCTTTGGCTCTTTTGTGTCTTGAAACCCAAGAGAATTGGGGTCACTGGAGGGGATTGTGATCCTGTAAACATAAAAATTCTCTCCAGACAGTTTGTTATCATTCAAAGCAGCCATCTCTCAGAGAATTTGTGATTGTAGAAATTGAGCTAAGAACTGGTTGGCTCCCATTTGCTCCTGCTGCCACACAGATTAAGAGGAACATGAGCAAAGATGATAGACTCCGTAGCCTTCAAGTTCTTACCCAACACTATGGGGACGTAAAAAGGCAAACAGCAAATGCATAGCTGTAAGGTTATTTCAGAAAAATAGCATGTCCATCTACTCTCTTACCATGTGAATCACTGTTAGTTGGATCTGTTTTAGCACAGACCCATTTGGTCTGTTCCAACAATGACACTTTATCCTTTTAAAAATAAATTTCCAATCATACAGCAAGGTTTCTTCATCAATGCTTTGTTCTCCTGGCAGCTGGAGAAAACTACTGTCAAGGAGATTTTGCTTTCAAAGTAGCTACAATGAAATTTACCTTCATGAAAAAATGTGTGTTTATACATCTCATATCATAATGGTATCTTCAACCCACTGCCTGTCACAGAAACTTGGAAAGGTTTGCCTAAAACCAATCTTCCATCTTCCATTTTCTTGACTGGGAAAGCTGGAAACAGGTTCTCCTACCTCTAAAGATATTTGCTTCTCCAGATTTTTTTATATTCTTCTGTCTATAGAATCAATTACTTGAATGTACACAGTAAGAGACATCTAGATAAATCCAAAGTTTATCAGAAATCAAGAAGTCCAGAAGCATCAATCAAAGAACTGTCAGAATATTTTTATTGACTCAGGACTACAATACAGGAATATATTACTTGCAAAATCCTAGTACGAGAACACCTTTTATCATTAGGCTAATGGAAGTCTTATTAGTCTAATCAAGCAGTTATTAGTCCAATTACAACAATCCTAACACTCATAGTTCAAATTATCGAATTACAGAAAAGCCTCATTGGTAATACAGTTAAAATTGATATACATAAACTTCCTAGTATTTTCTCTAGTGCTATACTCACCCTCCTAATATCCCTCTGCATCCTAAGGCTCACACTTTCAATCTTCCTCAGGAAGAATTTGTATGGCAGGAGGGGAAGGGTAGGTATTAAAAGTCATCAGTATGCTTAGTTCTTCACCAAGAAACCTATGATACTAATTGGCATGAAAAAGTTATTTTTAGTTCCACTAGTCCAAACCTTAGGTAGCCTTGAGATTACTTTTAGGTCTTTGTAACACAGTAATCTTACTCTTTATTCAGTGCTTCCCAGCTAAAGTTTCCATATCGTACCAGTATGTTATTAAAGTTATGCAATAGCCTCCACCAGCTTTAAAGGCCTAATGTTTGTTTCTAAGTGCGTATATAGGATTTTTAGATCTTTACAATACTCAGAGACCTAAACCAAAAGAAAGTAGTCAACAGTCACCTCACCTCTAGACAATTGTTATCATAGAGGAAACAACATAAAATCAGCGCCTGCTAAGATAAGCCCACACCAGGCTTAAAGTGGTGAGTTAATACAAAGTCAAGTCAGTCTCTTCATAATATTGGAAAAATACTATTTACTGGGCCACAGTAGCTATGCCTTACAATATGTAAATACAAAAAGACTACTATACTAATGAAAACAAAATGTAAATTAAGAAGCATTTAATCTTCAACTGGATATGAGTCTGTTACTGAAAATTGTCTAGGTTCATCTGATTTGATTTTTTCACAGACTGTTCCTTAAGATATAAATACAACCTCCTTCCCCAACTGTTACGGTGAGTTAACTGTAAAAACCCAGATATGGGCTTCCTGGAAACTTTCAATTTCAGCGAATGTGGAGCAGGTTAGAGAACTCTATTTGGTCTGTAAAGACCTACAGGGCAACCTTAAAATCAGATAATCATCAGTGAAAATGTAAATACCAGCTTTTATTTCATTTCACTGGGTTTTATATAATTTTTTGGCCGCTGCCTGCATCCTGCTGTGCTTCCACAGGCAAGCAGCTATATCTCTCTCATTTCAGTGACAATTTAATATGAAATCACAGTTCTGCTGCTGGACATCCTGCAAAGAAATGCTCTTCATGATAAATTCCAGTCATTTTTGACCCTCAGCTTTCCTCAGAGACCCATATCAACAATATTGATAAGACTTCATATTACCATCTCAGGAGTATAACAAGGTTAAGACGATTGCTGTGTCAGCAAGATGCTGAGCTTTTGATTCATGCGTTTACAACAACAAGGTTGGATTATTGCAATTTATTGTTGGCAGCTCGCCCAGACTGTTCACTATGTAGGTTGCACTTCACACATAACTCAGCAGCCTAAATGTTCAAAAACCAATACAAAAATATCCAAACATGACTAGCAGTAACATCACCACCAGACACATTATGGTGAAATCCTGATCTGATATAAAAAAACCTGTGAAACAAGTACTTGCTGTGAAACCTGTGAATAACCAGGAACTATTTCATCTAAGTGTTATCTGCTTGTCATTTTAGAAAGTAACTTACTGTTTCTACAGTAATATGTCTCTGGCAATACTTTGTCTCTTTCATCCACTCTCTGTGGAATGTCTTATTATGCGGAGCTCAAAGCTCCTGTTTCATTTCATTTTAGATTTGAATATCTTAATAACAATATCTTGGATGGATTGGTCATTAGTATAACCTAATGCTTATTAGGCTGTGCATTTTTAGATAAAATGCTATAAAAACAATAATAAAAGGATGTGCAATTCGCACACTGGTTTTTAAGTAGATGACCTTTTGCTTGAACACCATCAGGTTTACAAATACTAACTCAACAACAGGTGAAATACTTTAAATCTATTTAGCACTTTCCATTTCAAGCCTTGAAAATGTTTTACAAATAGCTATGTATGTACCTACACGTACTGTGTGTTTTTGCAAAACAGAGCAGATAATGATTCCCTGATTCAATTATTATTATTTTAAATAACAGAAACATTATTAAAATCATAAAGGTCTAAAAAGCAAGAGGTGCAAGGTTTTGAGCAGCTTATTTAGTTGAAAATGAACAAAAGCTTTCAGAAATACTGTCTTTTCATGGCGTTTGACATAGCAGCAAACTTAAAGCTCAGTGAAAAGAGATCATTGGTTTTGGTTTAGAGGGTTAATACAATGGCATTGGCTGGAACAGCAGATTGTGAAGACAGAAAAGATACCTGTTGAAAGCCCAGCTGCTCTATTTTGCCTATACCAGAACTTGGTAAAATGATGGAAAATGGTTACTACTGGTATTGTGAAGGGAGACCTTAGTGCTTCCCTTTCCTATCAATAGGAACACCTTACCGAGTTCCTAGGGATCATAGAAACAGAATAATTTATGTTGGAAAGGACCTCTGGAGGTTATTTAGTCTGACCTCCTGCTTAGGTCCAGTCTAGCTAAGGTTTCTCAGAGCGTTGCCCAGTCTTTTTTTGATTATCTCCAAGTATGGAGATCCACAACCACCGGGCACCTTCTTCCAGTGTTTGACCACCTTCATGGTGAAAAAGTTCTTCCTTATTTGTAGTCAGAATTTCCCATGCTTTACCTTGTGTCTATTGCCTCTCACCTTTTCACTCTGAGAAGAGTCCAATTAGGTAGCTGAAGAAGCAGAGATTACCTTTTAGCCTTCTTTTCTTTCAACTAGACAAACCCATTTCTTCCTGCTTCTCTTTGTACATCTGTGCTCCATCCTCTGATGTTGATGGCCCTCCACAAGACTCACTGCAGTACGCTTTTCTTGCACTGGGGAGTCCAAAACCAGAGACAATACTCCAGATGCGGTATCACAAGTGCCAGATAGAGGAAAAAAATAATTTCTCTTTACATCTTGGCTACACCTGCTGATACATCCTAGGATACACCTGACTTTCTTTGCAGATGCTTCTTTGATTGCACATTAACTCTCTGTCCCAGGATTGCCCTTCTATTCACTTCCCTTTCCACAGTCAGAGCAGAACCACTCTACTCTGGACTCTACTCCTCATGTTGGGATGATAACTTTAAGTTTTGCCTGTACTGATAGGAAGCATCAAACTGACACTGATTTGGAAAGAGAAAAAGAGTATACTGTAAAACTGGTGTGTGTCTTGAGTTCATACATTTTAGTACTCATTGGAGTTACGATTTTTAGTCCCCAGGTTCTTCTTGTGAAGGTCTTTTGCAGAATCCCTGAGGATCAGGACTGATAGGTTAGTGGTTATTTTTGAAAAATATCCTCCTGTCCTTTATTGACTGTGTGTGTCAGATCCTTTCGGGTGCACAGAGGCTGTATGATCTCATACACATGTTTTCCATGAAGGTATTTAGTATAGTGTACTACCTTAGGTAGTCTTGAGGTTACTTTTAGGTTTTTGTAACACAGTCATCTTACTCTTTATTCACTGCTTCCCAGATAAAGTTTCCATATCATACCAGTATATTATTAACAAAATATGAGGTTACTTGTAGGTTTTTGTAACACAGTCATCTTACTCTTTATTCACTGCTTCCCAGATAAAGTTTCCATATCATACCAGTATATTATTAACAAAATATACCCACTATTGGTTATACAGGCTGGCAGTGATAAGGTTGCAGAGAGAAGTCCAGAAGCAATCAAAAGGGACTTCAGGGCACTGGGGCGACTGGTTAAAGGATCAGAAGCACAGGTAGTGTTTTCCTCAATCCCTACACTGGCACGGAGGAATACTGAAAGGAACAGGAAAACACACCTGATCAACACATGGCTCAGGGGCTGGTGCCATCAGCAGAATTCTGGCATTTTTGATCATGGGGAGTTTACACGGCACCGGGCCTGCTGGCAACAGATGGAGTTCAGCTGTCTCACAGGGGGAAAAGGATCATCACTCATGAATTGGCAGGGCTCATTGAGAGGGCTTTAAACTAGGTTCAAAGGGGCAAGGCAGGGGCGGCAAGCAGGAGGAGCTGGAAGCCATTGTGCAGCAGGAGAGGTATGACTTAGTCGCCATCACAGAAACATGGTGGGGTGACTCTCACGATTGGAGTGCTGCAATGGATGGCTATAAACTCTTCAGAAGGGACAGGCGAGGAAGGAGAGGCGGCAGGGTGGCCCTGTATGTTAGGGAGTGTTTCGATTGTCTAGAGCTCAACGATTGTGATGATGATACAGTTGAGTGTTTATGGGTAAGGATGAGGGG
>NW_008825108.1:15246190-15253313 GCF_000699105.1 Pygoscelis adeliae | reverse complement strand
TGTCCAGAGAAGGGCAACGAGGCTGGTGAAGGGTCTGGAGCACAAGTCTTATGAGGAGCGGCTGAGAGAGCTGGGGTTGTTTAGCCTGGAGAAGAGGAGGCTTAAGGGAGACCTTATCGCTCTCTACAACTACCTGACAGGAGGTTGTGGCGAGGTGGGTGTTGGTCTCTTCTCCCAAGTAACTAGTGATAGGACGAGAGGAAATGGCCTCAAGTTGCGCCAGGGGAGGTTTAGATTGGATGTGAGGAAAAATTTCTTTACTGACAGAGTGGTTAAACATTGGACCAGGCTGCCCAGGGAAGTGGTTGAGTCACCATCCCTGGAGGTATTTAAAAGACGGGTAGATGAGGCGTTTAGGGACATGGTTTAGTGGGCATGGTGGTGTTGGGTCGACGGTTGGACTCGATGATCTTAGAGGTCTTTTCCAACCTTAATGAGTCTATGATTCTATGATTCTATGGAGTAGATCATACCTAGAGATAAATCTGTGGAAGACTTATGGATGTTAATGGTCTTGTTCTAGAAGAGCGCTGATGATGGTGACTTCAGTCCCCACTGACCTTTCTGACACAGATGCTAACAACCCATTTTCCCTCTGCCATACAGCTCTAACAGTCTGTTCCCTGCTGGTCCCTGGCTCTGCTCCACTGGTGCTGATCACTCACTTTCTCTCAAGTTGTTTAATCAAGAAAAAGAACAGATTAAACCAAGAGCATCCAACTGTAAGGTAACATGTATGTCCATAAAATGCGTTCTTGACTTGAAATAAAGCATTGGCTTTCTGCTGTATCGTAACCTGAAAAAAACAAGTCCTCCAACTTCAGCAGTCTTATGATTCAGTTCTTGGCTTAAAGGTGAGGGTATGTGCCTGTCCTTCATCCACCAGTAAAGTCTTTTTCAATGATGTAATGTTTAAGCAGCTTCTGAAATGGAAAATAGTTCCCTTTTAGGTGCAGATCCAACTCAACACAAAGCCATTCATAAAGGTTCAGGCTTGAATATTTACTTACAAATCTCTGCCTCATGCCCAAATTGGTAAGGATACAAAAATAAATTTCCAGTCATGGCTGGAACTACTAATATTTCCAGGTGTTCTTCTACAGCCCAAATGCAGAGATATAAACTCTGTATCTAAAGATTCAACACAGTAACTCCTTTTGTCCTAGGTATAGAGTGACAGTAATTTCACGTTTGAATTATTTTAGTTAATTTTACATAAATTATCACAATACTAGAGAATAAATACTTTTAAACCCCCTTGACAATATGACTTTTTAATACTGAAGTTGTACAGTGGCACCTGTAATCATTTACATGGTAGCAGAAAAACTATAGGGTAATCCTTTTATCAAAGAGATATTAATGACCTCATTAAAAATAAGTTTAATTTTAAAAGACAGCCCTTGTTATAACAGAAGTGAAAGAATTTATACGACAAATTTCTGGTGGATAATTTATTCTTTACAGAAGAAAAATGCTTGAAAATATTGGATATATCAGAAAAAAGTAATGAAAATTTAAGTACCTCCACATATGTCTGCATATTTCTGAAATGTTTCCTTCTTAATGACAGAACATTTAACTGCATGAATAATTACAAAGATTACACAGTTCTCCTGTTTCTGTAAATTTGTTGACTTGTGTAGTTATAATAGCCAAAATAAAATATGTGGTTATTGTGCAGCATGAATTATTAAGTATCAAGTAAGGACTTTTCTCAATTAAAATGAAAGATTTTACTAAGATCAGTCTGGTTTTCAATTTTGTGGGGAATTTCTGTTGCCCTGTGTCTAGATAGTTTTCATTCAGAATATAGAAAATAAGCTGATTTCTTTCATGTGTCTAATATACACAGATCTACTCTGGATGCTGCTAAAACTACAGCGTCTCTCCTTCGCATACAAACCACAGGTAATTCATAAAATTTTGTCTCTACCTGTTGAAGAGACAGCAGTAGTATTTGGATGGGTACCGTCCAAAAACTTATTCACTACAAATATGAAAACAGGTTATTAATGGTAAATGTTTTTCTTTTCTTAAATAATGAAAGCTCCTGATATCAAATCTTGTAGCTGTGGTCCATCTCATCATAAATCTAGAGTATCCTGTAAATAAAAAGAAGTTCTCTTCACCCTTTTATACCTGTGAGATTTTCTGAGATTTATGAGAAGTTAGAACAGAAACATCCAGATTTGATATTCGATCCTTCTCTGACTCAGATGTATGTAGTAGGTCTCTCAATGTCTTTCAGAGTTACGTCATGTCATCTCTACAGCAGCTTTCCACACCCAACCAGAAGTATCCGCTTGATGCAAGCTAAAAGGCAAGACAATGAGAAGCAACTCTTTGACCATTGCTGATTCATTTATTATACATATTGCCCTGACAGGAATTTCAGTGCATCCTCCAACTGCCTGGTGTACAAGGTCAGAAACTTTACATTAGTGCTTCACCTTACCAAGGACCAAGCACCAGTCCTTGGACTTAACAGAGCTCTGTCACTGTCCAAATAAATCATTTGTACCCACATCACAGGGGAATGTCTCCAGATGATATAAATGTAGCAACAATCTGTGGGTTTCTGATTATTGTCAGTAGATATTAACTGTTAGAATCCTAATCCCCCCCAGATGATCAACATAGAAATAAAATAAATAAAATGCAAGTGATATGATTTTAAATGAAGTTAAACTAAATTATTAAATAAAATTAAAAAAATAAAAAAAAAAAACAGAATCTTACTAGCATCCCTGCAGATGAGGTACTTTCTGCGGTCCTTTCCGCATAACTGAGATTGCTGGAACTCTTGATTCATATAAAGTGCTGAAGATAATCTGCATCCTGAAGCATGATGTGACCTTTTAAGTGAGACCATGTTTGATGATTTTATTTAATCTTTAAGACAATTTAGTTTTACAACAGTAGCCATACCGTTAGACCAGTCAGCTGGTCTCTAAATTTATTCAATATGATCTTTTTTAACCATCTGGACAAGTTCAGTTTTTATTTCATTTCTCTCTGCTAATGGGACTTCCTTTAGTGCATGCAGTTTTGGCAGGATACCAGTGACTGTATCCATGTGGCACATTCTGTCCAGAATGCTCAGTAACCTGTTAATCATCTCACATAATTGTTAAAGACTATCCTATGAATCCTCTTCAGAAATGATGTATACACTCATCTGCTTATCTGCATTTGCAGACTGTCCTTAAGTCAGGCTTAAGGTATGTGAATGGTGGGTCTCCACAGGGAATTTAATTTAATCACTGAAGTTCAGGGCGAACTTTATAAAATAATGGTTGATGACTGTCCTACGTACACTACTAGGAAAGTGAAAAGATCTAAAATCTAAAATCATGTACAACAGGCAATACAAACACACATATCTAAATGGCATGTTTGTGTTATTTAAGTTAAAAATGTCAAGTGCATAACTTCTGAAATATTTATTGCAGTTTTTAGCTAATGTGTTTAAATTACACTAATTACAGTCATCTCTTATTGGGCCTTAACACTGTGTTGCAGTTGGCATGATCTAATGGCACAACTAGCAATTTATTATGTACTGTAACCCAGCTTGGATTTAAAATACTATTAGTAGGGTTATAAAACTGGGGTTTTTGCTGTGACATAAATCTGTATTTTATGGATAAGAGGTGTATCTATTCCCTTTATAGTGTACTAAAATATTTAGAGTAGAACTCATGAATATGTTTATGACATTCAAAAATTTACTAGCCAACATTTATTCCTTGTGTGAAATTTGTATTTGATAATGAAAATATAAGAGATAGTGCAGGCATTAGTCGATTTACACAATGGAATTGCTAGGGCATATTTCTTGTGTGCCATCATGACATTTAAGATATAATAAAAAATTGCAGTTATTTTGAGGTAAATAATTCAATTTAATCTTCTGAAGTGATTTTTATTGGCAATGTTTGGAAGCTGACCTTTGCCTGCATGACACTTTCAACAAGAAATGTCTTGAAAGTTTACAAATTATTTTTACAGTGAATTAATAGTTTATAAAATTTATTTTGGATCATTTCAGGAAATCTACATACTACATTAGCACCCTGCTATAACACAGATGTTTGACACTTCAGAGAGCTACTGAAAGGGAATTTGACTTCTTTCAGGCCATAAAGGAATATAAGTAGTAAGGGCCAAACTGTGCCGCTTTACTTATTTTAAATTGATCTTCACTTTATGAATGCATGCACCTAGTATAATGGAACGGCTGAGGAGTAAGATGCTGTTCAGCACGAGGCATCAGGATGTGCCTCCAGGTGCTTTATCTTTCTCACAAGGAGAGCACTGACTATACCAAATGTCTTGAGAACTTGGTTAATGAAAATACTTCTGTGCATTCACTTGAGAAAAAACTCAGATAAAATGGATCCAAAGCAAGGCAGTCAAGAAGGGTCTAACTCCATATTTCTACTTGTACTTATTTCCAAGTCTGAAAGCTTTTCTAGAGAAGTTTTGCCAGAGATGGAAGTAGAGGATCTAATTCTGGGCCAGAAAGATTAACTGTCTGGGATTCATTTTTTTCTTTTTTAAGTATGTTAATAGTAAGAGAAGGTCTAAGGAAAATACTGGACCGATACTTGATGAAGATGGTGACCTGACAAATAGAGATTAAGAAAAAGCGGAGGCATTCAATGCTTTTTTTGCCTCAGTCTTTAATATTAATGGTAGACCTGGGGCTGCCCGGTCCTCTGAGTTGGAGGACCATGACTGCAAGAACAGTGACTTTCCTTTTGTGTACTCTGAAATTGTAAAGGACCAGCTGTATCAGCTGAATGTTCTCAAGTCCATGGGACCTGATTCATCCCAGAGTACTGAAGGAGCTATCAGATGTTACAGCAGGACCCCTCTCAATCATCTGCCAAAGCTCTTGGGAGTCTGGGGCGATCCCTGCTGACTGGAAGCTAGCCAATGTTATTCCAATTTGCAAGAAGGGCAAGAGGGAAGACCCAGGAAACTACAGACCTGTTAGTCTAACCTCAGTTCCTGGAAAAATTATGGAGATCATACTGGGTGCCATTGAAAGGCATTTAAAGAACAATGCAATTGTCAGACACAGTCAACATGGCTTCACAAAGGGAAAGTCTTGTCTAACTGATTTGATATCCTTCTACAATAAGGTCACCTGCCTAGTGAATGAAGGGGAGGCAGTGGATGTAGTTTTTCTAGATTTTAGTAAGGCTTTTTATACTGTTCCTCACAGCATCCTTCTGGACAAGTTGTCCAGCTGTGAGTTGAGCAGGTACATGGTGGTCTGGGTGAAGAACTGGCTGAATGGCAGGGCTCAAAGGGTTGCAGTGAATGGGGCTATATCTGGCTGGCGACCAGTCACCAGCAGTGTTCCTCAGGGCTCAATTCTAGGGCCAGTTCTCTTCAATGTATTTATCAACGATCTGGATGCAGGAGTTGAATTCACCATTAGCAAGTTTGCTGGTGATATCAAACTTGTCTTTTCTGTTTAATTCTTTGTGTAAGAGTTCTTTTCTATGAAGCAAAACACATTCTTTCTCATTGAAAGATAAATAAAAGATAATTTACATCATCTCCATTCCCCTTCAACTTTTATCAGCCGTTGGCGTGCATGTGGAGAAACCACAAGTTTTGTGACAGTCCTGAAGACCTCAATCATATAACTAATCTTCGCTTGCATAGCATAAATATATTTCTGTAAGTTGGCTGACTTGAGTCCAGGATGTCGGGCCCTTCTAGGACTCTCGTGCTTCTGCCTTGAAAATACATCTGATGGCTGAAGCACACCAGTTAATTTCCTTGCACCAGCTGAACCATATTAACTGAGTGCGTGCATATCTGGGATTAAAAAAAACCACCTGAGCCACTGGATTTAACCAGATAACTAGCTAGAAACCTTATTATCTTTGAGTGAACTCTATTTCATTCTGATCTCCAAATTTGTTCCAACTTCACGATTGCTTTGTGTTTAGGTGTGGCATGGAAAAGATTTGGCAATTTAATAGGGAAATTGTTCTCTACAGCTTCCCGAGGAGGGGAAGTGGAGAGGGAGGTGCTGCTCTCTCCTCCCTGGGATCCAGTGACAGGACTCATGGGAATGTTTCAGAGCTGCGCCAGGGGAGGTTTAGACTGGACATTAGGAAGCATTTCTTTACTGAGAGGGGGGTCAAACACTGGAACAGGCTTCCTAGAGAGGTGGTCAATGCCCCAAGCCTGTCAGTGTTTGAGAGGCATTTGGACAATGCCTTTAATAACATGCTTTAACTTTTAGTTGGCCCTGAAGTGGTCAGGCGGTTGCACTAGATGATCATTCTAGTTCTCTTCCATTCTGATCTAAACGATTCTATTCTATTCTATTCTATTCTATTCTATTCTATTCTATTCTATTCTGTTCTGTTCTGTTCTTTTCTATTCTTTTCTATTCTATTCTAAAAAATCACTCAAGGTTTTTCTTTGCAATACTTGTTTTTTAAGTGTCCTCTTTCATTCTCTCGGAAAGACGTTCGATTGCTATATTGATTTATTTATTAGGTCAATATGATTAGATAGTATGTATTTTTAGGAAATATTATGTCTCCTTCATGCTTTCTCTCATTTACTTCAGTGCGCAACTCCTGTTTTACTGCATTTAAATAATTCTTCACGCACCTATGTTATTTCCTCTCAAGTATTGATATGACTGTTCAATAGTCAGCATGAATTATGATTCTGAAAGAGAAAATGGCAATTATTTGGCTTAGCACAGCAATCAGAAAGTTCATGGGCAGTGTGTCTTTTATTTTTTAGTATTTATAAATGGTAGAATTATAACATTTTTTATTCTAATTGAACTTTTGAAAAAAGTGCTGGTTGTGGCATTCCCAATGAAGAATAACCCCATTTATAGAAATGTTTTAAGCCTAACATCAGTGATCATAAACCAGTCTCCCTTTGGCTTTACTGCTTAGTAAATATGAAGAATTTTCCTTAAAATTTAATGTTATAGACCAACTAATGGAGAAAACAGTCAAAGCAAATTTGGGCTGAATATGCAACACTACACCAGAAGCAAAATACCACATAACTCAAATGAAAACAGGTATACAAAGCCTGTCACCCTTGTTTGCAGAAATACGTAACG
>NW_008825108.1:15220325-15246144 GCF_000699105.1 Pygoscelis adeliae | reverse complement strand
CTAGGAAAATTTATACATGTTATTTTGAATTTCATATCAGTGGGCTGAAAAAAACAGAAGGAAAGTTAAAATCCTTTGTCTCAGTTTAGTTCAACACATATCCAGTACCACTAGGGTGTCCACCCTAAACCTAAAAGAGCGGTCAGAGTCCCTGTGTTCACACTTTAGAAATACTTCATCTGTTGCATCAAATGCCTATTGTGGATGAAACCAAACAACTCCTGCAAAGCAGAATAAACTCACAGACAGGCAGTAAAGGACAGAAACATCTGGTTAGCAATAGGGGGAACACTCCACTAAACACCACCACCATCTCTGACCTCTCAGTCTTGATCTTCAAGGAAGAGCAATAAACTCAAAACAACTTCAACCTCAGAGGAAGAGGTTGGGAACTACAAGTTTTTGCTCCACTGGACACCAAAAATAGCGGATTTAGTAGAAACACTGGCTTTATGATATGTTATAATTTGTGCTGCTTCCAGATGCAGGAGGTAATAATGTGTGTGTCTCTCTCACAGTGTTTCTTCCCTTTGCTGTGCCCTTATGTCTCATAGGTACCCAACATCTACTTTTAGTCTTGGATTGTCTTATTAACATAATTAAGTTAAACTGAGAGTAATTATTACCAGCCTATACTTTGTCTGAACTATGTTGCTTCTACATCTGACCTACATCTGGAGGGCTCATGTGCCTGAAACCTTGTCTTTTTTCTTCCAGCTACAGCCATGGGTCTAGTAAAGGATACTGCTACTTTATACAGCTAGTTCTTTCTCTATATCTTGCAACTTATCATTGTTACACCACTATTGCAAAATGCAGTTATTCCACATTTTTAAAGTGGAAATAAAATAGAAAAAAATCAGAGAGATGGTTATGGTGTATTTTATGGTAAAGTGGGTTCCTTTTGAAGTGTTGTTTGATGTTGATGTGTATGACATTTCATTTTTTGAAATGAAATGAAACTACAAATAGAGGCTAAAGGTTGCTCAAAACAGCTTTCAGTGTTCTCTGCTCTTAGAAATCCACTCCAGGATTATAATCAAGCATTTCTTTATAAACCACTAAGGTTACAGTAGGATGATTTGGCATTTGTAAGCAAGACTCATTTGCTCAATTTTATATGTATGTGTGAACACCCACAGAGTTTACACACAGGATATAATTTCCAGAGGTGATTTTTGGCCTGTGTAGAATGGGAATTAATTTTGTATAGTAACTGCCTTTTCCCAGCAGCTATCATTTCTACAGCTGGTTGCTGTTTCACTCACCCATAGTATCCCATCACATACTATTCTTTCAGCAGCCTTTTACATCCCAGAAGAAAGAAAATATTTATCCACAACAAATCAAAGGCAGTGAAAAAATGCCGCTGAAAGCATATTGTTTTCTTTTGTGATTGGAGGAAGCTCACACCTTTGCTCTTTGGACTTTACTGACCCAAAGTAATGGTTTTAAGACTTTAAGGATCAAGAACTTTGAATTCTGTTTATTTTGACAAATAATATCAAAATTAAATACTTTATTACAGTAAATAACACAGCTGTTTTATTAATACACTTTAAAAAATAATTGTTTTAGATAAAGTATTGTTATGCTTTTATTTTTTTGTTTATTGGAATTTTTAGGAATACCTGTAACTGAATCATAGAATCATAGAATCATTAAGGTTGGAAAAGACTTCTATGATCATCGAGTCCAGCTGTCAACCCAATACCACCATGCCCACTAAACCATGTCCCTAAGCGCCACATCTACACGTCTTTTAAATCCTTCCAGGGATGGTGACTCAACCACTCCCCTGGGCAGCCTGTTCCAATGTTTAACCACTCTTTCAGTAAAGAAATTTTTCCTCATGTCCAATGAGTAACAGAGCACTGTCTCTCCAAGAGAAAGATGACATTATTTCAACAGAGAAAATGAGGTTAGAAGGAGCTTGAGAAAGCATTTTTGAGATAAAGCTCAAATGTCAACACACAGAAGGGACTCGCTACCTCCTGCTGTTGAATCCTACAGAAAAAATACTTATAATAGTTTTTATAAACATTTTTGAAGGACTGAAATGATTGACAGTTGTATTAATGCTTGAAAAAGTCCTGAATGATAAATCAAAATGAGGGCATTTAAAGCTTTTCTTCATTCTAATTAACTGATGATAATGATAGACATAAGCTCAAGGCCATGACATTGTCCCTTCAGGCAAGGACAAAAGTTGTCTTATTTGTTCCAGTATAGGTGTTGTGGTTTAACCTCAGCTGGCAACTAAGCGCCACACAGCCGCTCGCTCACTCCCCCCCAGTGGGATGGGGGAGAGAATCGGAAGGGGAAAAATGAGAAAACTCGTGGGTTGAGATAAAAACAGTTTAATAGGTAAAGCAAAAGCTGCGCACGCAAGCAAAGCAAAACAAGGAATTCATCCACTCCTTCCCATCGGCAGGCAGGTGTTCAGCCATCTCCAGGAAAGCAGGGCTCCATCACACATAATGGTTACTTGGGAAGACAAATGCCATCACTCTGAACGTGTGTGTCCCCCCCTTCCTTCTTCTTCCCCCAGTTTTATACGCTGAGCATGACGTCACATGGTATGTAATGTCCCTTTGGCCAGTTTGGGTCAGCTGTCCTGGCCGTGCCCCCTCCCAGCTTCTTGTGCACCTCCAGCCTCCTCAGTCAGTAAAGCATGGGAAGCTGGAAAGTCCTTGACTAGTGTAAGCATTACCTAGCAACAACTAAAACATCGGTGTGTTATCAACGTTGTTCTCACCCAAAATCCAAAACACAGCACTGTACCAGCTAGGAAGGAAATTAACTCTATCCCTGCCGAAACCAGGACAATAGGTAAAGATTTGATTTGCCTATTTACCATAGTAGAATTGACACAAACTTTAATCATTCAGCTGATAAATTAAGAGATGCAAAGCTTCAGCTGATAAATTAAGAGATGCAAAGCTATGAGGTGCATCATTTTTTTTACAAATTAATAAATGTCATAAACATTGAAAATCACCCTGTATCAAACAGCCCATAATGCTTTCCAAACCATTTTGATCACTAAGAAAGTGAGGATAACTTAATGATTCCTCTAATGTATTATACAGGGGCACAGACAGAAAAGTGCTTGTGAAACCTAAGGTGTCAGCCCAAGGAGTCTCTGGCTCCTTCTCTCAGAAATTACTCCCCCTGCAATAGAGTCAGCTGGAAGGATTTTGTGCTTGTGCTTCGGGTGTGCCTGTACACCATCCTGCAGCTTAACAGAGGCATGCAGAGATGGTTTTAAGATAGATGACAGACTCCGCACCCTACGGCTATGGCATGAGCAAGGCACTTTGTTCTGTCTCCCCTCCTTGGAGAGCAGTAAGCTCCAGCAGGAGGAAGGAGCAGGCAGTCAAGGACAGGTATTTCAGGAAGATTGGTTAGATATCCCATGTTAATCCCTTATCTTTCTGCATGTGGCACGTAAGACTACTTATGTTGGCAATATCTTCCAAGGAAGAAAGGATGAAAGGGAAAAAGATGAAATTTGAGCAGAATATTAAAAACAGTCAAAGGGCTATGTTTATAGCTCTTTTAGTATCCAATTCTCCTAAGAGTTGCCATTTAGCATTAAGTATTTCGAGACCATCTTTTGTATGGTAATGACTGTCATTGGTAATAACTTTCACTGGTGTCCTTGCCTTTTATGTCTCAGATGAATACCACTGCCATTACACATTTCAAAGTCTATAGTTCCTGTGATGAAAGTGTAGTGGGTCTGGCTGGGATGGGGTTAACTTTCTTCACAGCAGCCTGTATGATGCTGTTTTGAATCTGTGACTAAACAGTGTTGATACAGACCAATGTTTCAGCTATTGCTGAGCAATTGCATCAAGGCTTTCTCTGTTTCTCACTCTGCCTTACTACCAGCAAGTAGGCTGGGGTTGGGCAGGAAATTGAGAGGGGACGCAGTCAGGACAGCTGACCCAAATTGACCAAAGGGATATTCCAAGCCTTATAACATCATTCTCAACAACAAAGAAACTGGAAGTTCAGTTTTTCCAAACTAACCATTGCTCAGAGACAGGCTGGGCATTGGTCTGCTTGTGGGAGGTCATGAGGTGGGTTTTTTTTCTCTCTTTCCTTCAGTTATTAAACTGTCTTTAGCTCAACCCATGAGTTTTTCACAAGTTTGCTCTTCTTATTCTCACTCATCTTGCTGGGGAGGGTGGGTGGGACTGAGCAAGCAGCTGGTGGGTGCTTAGTTGCTGGCTGGGGTCAACCCACCACAGTCAGTCATAACCAAAGTCAGTATGCCAGTTCATATCCTGGCAGGGAATGCAGTACATCATTTAGATCTACCCTGATATTAGTAATCATTTCCAGCCTCATGACAAACATACAAATAGGAATATACTCCAAAGATCTCTATGCAGACCTCTTACTTTTTTATGGAATGCTTTCATTTTCAACTAAATGTATTATTTCTTCATTTTTAGTATATTCTTAAAGTATAGACTGCACTAGTTGTAAATACCTCTAAATCATTCCATTATTTTTTTTAATTATTTAGTACTTTTCCACTTATATCAGCAGTGGTTCTGACTACAATCCAAGTAAGCCCTTATTAATAAATCTCGATCAAAAACAGCAACGTGATTAGGGATGCAGCGTTTGATTTTAACATTTCTGGTAGAACTATAATATTAGGAAAGGTTCATTAATTCAGATTAGTCCAGATTTTCATCATGATTATTGATAGGACACTTCAGATTATTAACTTTTTTCCATGTCTCAAATTTTCTGAATTCAATGCTTTGTCAATCTTTACTTTTAGATTCAGGAGTGCAGCCTTACTGTCACTTAGTAGCTGATTCGTAATAACACTAAATTTTATTTATTTGGCACAAATGGAGATTAATCAGTCTATGCTTCAACTTATAAAGCCAGTATAAATTGTATAATGTTTTTCTCTGTTCATCTAATGGTTCCATTTCAGTGTATGTAATCCTAGCACATCATTTTCAGGCGTAGGTCCCTGTTTTACATCCATCTTATCTGTACAGAATGAAATGCTTTGAAGGCTTTTGTAATCACAGCAAGTAACATTAAGATCACAGTCTAAATTTTACCTGTCCCAGTAATATATCTTCCTTAGATCAGAATGTGTTACTCCATACTGTGTTCTATCCCGTCATGGGAAATGAAGTCTACCTGTTAGCCTCATAATCCTTCTGTTGATGAGACAGATTCACCACACTTCCCCATCTTACCTATGTCAGTTCCCTAATCTTTATTTTCTCAGAGGAGAAAAGCTGTATTTTCAGTATTACGTTCTCCATCTCATAATGCTGCATTCTGAAGTTTTCTCCAGTCTCAAAATTACAAGCCACTTTCCCTTACAGTTGTTTAGTACCATCTTTCATAGCTCAGTTTCTCAAATTCCCTTTATGTTTCACATTTTATTCCAGTATCACTAGCAAGGATCAACAGACATTTAATATTTTCCCCCATATTATTTCTCCTTTTTCTTTCAGATTTTGTGATTCTACACTTGAATTTTCCACATTAACATTCTCCTCCACTCTCTGCTTCTACTCCAAAGATTTGGTAACCATGCCATTCCTTTCTTTGCCTGCCAAAAAGTAACAACAAAAGTAAATTTCAAGGAACTGAAAAAGAGAGATAAGAAAAAGCATCGTACATATTAATAAGCCTGAAACAATATTCTGCTAACAACCTACTATTATTCCTTTACATCAAAAGAAAATACAGAATGTGAGCCTGAGAAACTGCAAAAGTGAAATTGAAAATCACACAAATACTGTCTGGCAGAAGAGAGTTCAAGGAAATAAGTCAAAAGAAAACAACAACAACAACAAACAACAAACCAGAACAAAAAACTGAAAAGAACTCAAAGTTAGAAGCATTCCATAGTGGTAAGTGATATATACCTGTAAATGGGTAGCAGATGTATCTACCCTTAAATGATAGGTGTGGAGGGCTGCTCAGCCTATAAGCAGCCATTATAATCATGCATAAGGCTTAAAAAGATTAAACTAAGTAGTTTCACCCACTCTTAAGAATGAGGGAGGGGAAAAGGGATAATGGCAAATTCAGAGGAATGCAGCAGGAAAAGGTATCATTATTCATGGAACTAGCCAAAAAGCCAAATACCAGCACCTCATATAGGCCAAGCCATTCTGCACTCAGGCTATGAAACACTATGGCATGTTACTCCACAAGAAGTTCCAGTGGACAAAGAGCACATGTAGAAAAAAAAATGTGGTCTCAGTGTGGGTGAGAGTATTGCAATCTGGTCCATGGTTTGTTAGAATATATTTGGAGCAGATTGAGGACTCCACCTGTTCACACTACCCAGAAGCTTAGCTAATAACTATAGTCAATATTAATTTTAATGAAAAGTGTGAGGAAACAAATCCCTCTTTGTTTGTGGACATCTTGTAGGGTCTGTAGGGTGATGCAGTGATACTGGAATTTCTGCCTGGCAAAAGTCATCAGGGTCAGGGCCCCAGTGCAACACAACCTGAAATCAAATGGGGTCATTGCTTTATCTGCAAAACCTATTAGATTAGAATCAATGTGAAATAAAAGCCTAGCAGGATACAGTGGGTCTGCAGCTCATTGTAGAATTAAATCTGATTCTTCATTCCCTTATACCACGACTTCACCAAATCACACTCAAAAAAAGCTGTCTGTGTTGGTTTCAGCAGTTATTTTGGTCAAAGACAAGACTGACACAATGAAGTCTTCGCTTACATAATAACAAATGATAATATTGAGCACCCTGATCACACCAACTTCTACTTGTGTTATAAAAAGCTGTATTTACCTGATTTTAGCTGAATTACCTTTAAACCTCATGTATTTCTCTAACTTCATCAAATCAGATTTGGAAGTAGTAAAATAGAACCAAAACCCCTCCTTGCAAGAACTCTGTTATAACCTGTAAGGATGAAGCACCAGAAGTGGTTTTGGAGACCACAGCTGAGAAATCTCCAGTTCAATCCCAGAAGAGCTAAAAAGTATGTTCAAGAATTAAAATTCTGGGTACATATTCATGAACCTTTTAGGTCCAAGATAGTCCCATTTTCAGGGTGAAATGCATGAAATAATCAAACAAAAGCTAGCTGGTTTAGAAATTCTAAAATTAGTGTAATCTTTAATAATTCTGAATGAAACTATATGCTTGCATCTATACTACTTTAATAACATTGGAACATAATTAATAATCACACAAAAGAATGATACAGAGATACGACTGGATGTATCATGAGTATCTAAACCTGAAACAGTTACCAAACCACAGAAATTCATGTTTCTATGGTAAATATAATGTTTAATAAAAGAGATCCACAGCTATTTATAAACTCAGAAAAACTGTGCCTTTTTTAATGGAGAAATACAGAGCATTCCCTACTGACTCCATTAAAAGTAAGTCCCCTAAGGCACTGCAAAGCTAAATATTTTTGTACAACACTTCATAGTCAGAGCTGTACAGTATGTGAAAATAGGCCTCAGGGCAGTAACACACATCACCAAATTCCCCTCCGTGAAAGCAGGTTGGAATTGTGCTTTCTGGCATACAGATAAAACAATGATTACTCTTCTATTCAGAATTGAAGCCATGTACTGTTTTCTTTTTTTAAAGGTACATTCAAGATGTTGAAGTTGTTTTATAAATGATCAGCTAATGTCAGCATCAGTAATCTCATATCAAAAGAGCTCTGCTTAGATCTGACAACAGAAAAGGAAAACTTGATGGACGTAATGTTTGTTGAGTGGTATGCCAAGAAATGCAGATCTTTGTTGTTCTATTCCTACAGTCAGCTACAAAAACAAGTCTGAAGAAGCTGCACTAACTCCAGAAGCATCATACATATTAATCACACTGAATCAATAAGGACCTAATCCTGCTTTCCTTTAAGTAAATGGTAAAGCTCCCGTAGATTTCTGTCACAGCTCAGTGTAGGTTTTCTAAATACAATGAAATGAAAGGGCTTTTAAAGTGAAGGAGAGATTTACTGTATGTCTTCTTATATAAAAAATAAGACTTTGTTTACAAACTGTATGCAGAAATGAGCTTATAGGGATGCCAACAGGACAGAAAAGGAATTTTATATTTGTTGCAAAATACATTAACAAATTACATCTCTCTGAAAATAAAGAGATGTTGTGGGTGGGACTGTTTTCTGGTTTCTTTGCCAAAGGATTATCTCCTGTGCTCTGAAGTTCCTGTTCTTTCATTTTTTTATGGGTCTGAAATCACCTTGAGGTCTGTAAGCTATTCTTTGCCTAGTTTCAGGAAAAACACCACAGGAAAAAAATAAGATGATTCTACATAGAGTGTGAATGAAATGTTGCATTTGACCTAGCGGTCTCTATTTGGAGAAGAGTTTCATAAGAAAACAGCCTGTAAGTAATGGTTTATTCTGACCCATGAAGAATATTGTCCCCATCTTCCTTTTCCTTCAACTTATCAGCCTGGAAAATGTAGTAATCCTGAAAAAAAAACAATTCTCTTTGGGCCTGGTGTCCATTTTTTCCTCTCCTTTTTTTTTTAATAGGCTTTGGATCAGACTCTAGGAAGAGTATTATCATACTACATCTGTTTGGACAACAACCTTAGCTGATTGAGTTAGGATACTGCTATAAGACCACTTAATATAACCCCCCAAAAAAACTTTAGTGCCTTTTAGGAGTCAGATTAAATCAGGCTACATATATATACACGTATGGGACATGGAAGGGCCTTAGAAGTCCTGACTTGGATGGGCATACAGATGTCATTTTGACACACATTCAGACTGCCGTCAGAGTGTTCATAGAATCATAGACTCATTAAGGTTGGAAAAGACCTCTAAGATCGAGTCCAACCGTTGACCCAACACCACCATGCCCACTAAACCATGTCCCTAAGCACACATCTACATGTCTTTTAAATACTTCCAGGGATGGTGACTCAACCACTTCCCTGGGCAGCCTGTTCCAATGTTTAACCACTCTTTCAGTAAAGAAATTTTTCATGTCTCCTCTGGCCCCACTTCAACTGATTTCCAATGGCAGAAAATAATGTACATAGGCAAGACAGGAGTAAAAACACTTTCCAGAAGCTTTCCTTATCTGGATGGTCTGGGAAGCAGGACTATGGGACATACCATGCAGGGCACCTGCCTTATAGGTTAGACACATTATAAGAGCAAGTAAATTAAAGTTCTGCCTAACAAATAATTTCATCAACCCAAAAGTGTCCATAGAGAGATTAGCTTCCTATACTCAGTTAAAGGACAAATATTAGCTGGGGAAAGTACCCCTCAGTCCCTTAAAAACCACTAAATACCACTGGGCTCCCTTGGAAACCAAGAGTTGAATCCATACATTTCAAAAGCTTCAGATCAAAATTATACACTCCTCCTTTTTGCCAGCTAGAGTTGGGGCCACCTTGGTTGAGATCTATGTGATTATTAATATATAAATATTAATGGTGTATAGCAAAGTAATCGTTAAAATTGTTCTTGTGGTGCTGGGAAGAGACTTGTTTAAATTTTATGGGTTTGTCACTAATTTTTTGATTAAAAAAGCTGTCTCTAGAGATGTCAACAGACTAAAAAGGACTAAGCTCATGGACTGTTAAAGCAGATTTTTTTTAAAGAAGATGAAAGAAGAGAACATAAAAATGATGAGGCTGGATCAGAAAAAATGTTAGTCTATCCATAGACTCTGTCTGTGATAGTAGACAATAGCAGATATCAGAGACAGATATAAGAACATGGCAAGCAGTAGTGATACTTTCCCAATATAGCCTCTAGCAATTAAAGTTCAGGAATCCTGACCTAGAGGTGGCATTTTTTACCTTAATAGCTGGTGAGGAATTTTTCTTCTATGAATTCGTTCAACTACTTTCACAATCCACATAAAAATGTTAGCATCCACGGTGTAGTATGTCAAAAAGTTTCACAGCTATATTTTGTACAAACTTGTCCTGAATCAGCTTAATTTCATATAGGTTCTTTCTGGTTTATGATGAGGTAGTTAAAAATCTCTGTTTAACTTCATGAACTTCTTCAGGACTCTACAGACTTTTCCTATATTCTCTTCGTAACCATTTTTTCCAGGCTGAATGCTGTAATTCCCTTAGCCACTCCTCACACCAAAACCAGTCTGTCTGTCTGACCACCCTTGCCATCCTTGCCTGGGGAAGCAGTAGTGCGAAGAGCACCCAAGATGCAGACATTCTCTTTCTACAGTGGTAGAATGCCATTTTCTGGTTTGTTTTCTGTTCACTTCTTCCAATGCAGTTTATTTTGCTGGCCCCTGCTCAGCATGGTATGTTTCCATTGAAATACTCTAGCTCTTTTTCCTAAATGGAAATATTTAGTTCATGGTCTAGTATTGTATCTAGACATTTAAGAGCTTTTTCACATTTTTTATATTCATTTACACTGAATTCTATGTACCATTTTCATTCTCTAGTTACTCATTATCATGAGGTCCTTATAAAACTCTCAAAAATTGGGTTTTGGTTTTGTTACCGTAATAACTTAGCAGCACCACCGACTGTTAACTGATCTTTCTGCTCCTTTTCAAGGATATTTATAAATTTACTCCTTCGTTCTTTTAGCTTTGATATATAATGAATCTGTAAATCAACCATTAAATTTTATATTAAGCAATACTGGGTTTAATATTAACTGTGGATTTGACAATTTTTCATCATCCCATGTTTAAGGAGCGAAGGCTTCTACAGTTTCCTTATTTGCAGGTCTTCCACATCAACTTCTTAGTAAATTATTAGTAACTACTAACTTAACTGGCTGACTTAATCCCAATTTAACACAGATTAAAGTCTTCAAAGTAAGGTTCTTTATAAGCTTGTCAGAAAATGATGATCAGAAATTCATATCCTTAAAAAGTCAGACAGAAACATAGTCACATCTGAAGTATACTTATCATTTTGCAGAATAAAATGGTGAGATAAAGTAATGCCTGGGTTCTAATGCATGTGGCTAGTGTTCAAAAATCAACTTTAGTTGGAAGGAGAGGAAGTGCAGAAGAAATGCTGTAATTATTTCCAATGGCTTGTAACTCATTAAACCTATTGGTCCTTTTATAAGTCCATGAAGAGACAAAACAGAAGAAGAGAAAAAAATCTTTAAATCTTAATGCCTGTAGTGTGTGCCTTAAGAGCACACAAGTAATGGGAATTAATGTGTGCACTGAATGCAGTCCAGATTCCTGAGTAATGAGTAATTAGTACTAAGCTATACTACATTAAGGACCATTAGGGCATAATACTTCTCCTTAGCCCAGTTTTACTGGGGCATTTCTTTCAGATCCATTTGTTCTGTTCCCAGAAAAAAAAAAAAAGAAATAAATTAAAGATGATGGAATAGACAAAAAACAACAACAAAACAGTAGGCACAAATGACTTCTTTATATTCCTGTGCTAGTTGCCTTAAAGCAAGCACCAGTGCAAAGTGGAAAGCCTGTGCAGCTAGAAGGATTAGCAGAAGGGGGAAGGGAGAGGAAAAGAAGGTGCGTGGATGACTGGTTGCCTTCTTCACACATGTTGTTAACACAGCTGTACCAATAGGCTGAGAAAGATACCCTAAACTGGGTGGATATCTCTCCTCATAGAAGAAGTCGGAAAAAGACTATGATGCCCTGATGCACCATTTCTTCTCTCACCACCCCAGTCACTATCCCCTTCCTTTGGAACTGTGAAAAAGCGACAATACCGTGACATAACTTCATATGTTAAAATCAGCTATAAGCTACATGATTGTTTTGTGGGGACACATTTTATTTTCATCTCTCAAATTTGTTACAAATCTGTTTGGACTATTGTAGCTTCTTTTTTGAGTTGTCTATGCCTGAAGCTTCCCAGGTCCTAAAAGAGCAATAAACTCTCCTGGTTTTGTGTAACTGTGGACAGATTGTAAATTCCGTAGTGCCTTTCAGTTGAATATCAAAGCATGAACATACAATATACATTTGTGATTATTATTTTCTAGTGATGGTGTCATCTTAAAGATTCTTTGGTGGCTATCAGGGCATAAACTGACGTACACTGTCAAAGTAATTCACAAGTTGACAAGTACTATCTCTCTTTAACCTTACCACCAATGAAGAGCCAGACAATTCATAAGAGGATCTTTAAGACCAGAAAAATCTGGCTTAACTTGCTGTGGAACCTGCCCATCAAACACGTGAGGTCTTTGTGCTAGTGCCAATGTGCCGCTTCAGCTAGCCAATACCTGCTGATATGCCTCTTTTTGGAACAAGAAACTTGCTGCCCTAGACCCACTAGGACCTTTATTTTGGGTAACTACAAAGCGTTTAGGTACTCTAAATTTATCCATTGTACAGATGGATGCTCTCCACTGAGCTGTGAACTTAGATTTTAATTTCTCTCCCCTTAAATATGTATTGTTTTGATATCTACTGGAACTAGGTTGAATACTTTTCTTCCAGTAACTAAATTTCTGAGTATATATGTATCTATATACTGTATATATCCATGCACTGTATTTATCCATATATGTATCTCTGTTCCACAACTAGAAATTACAGACAAAAAAGTAAAAAAAAAGTATATGCTATACTGCAAATGTGCTTTTTCTGAACAATTAGAGGATCCTGAGTAACCAAAGAAGAATAAAAAAGTGTGAGAAGGAAGGCTGATACTTTTAAATATGCCTGAGTAATTCAAAAGCCTAAGACTTTCAAGAGTGGATAAATGGGATTTTGAAACTTTCAAGACTATTTTTATTGTCACTATTATTGCTGGAGTAGAGGAAAAGGTGAAATTACTAGTCCCAATGTATAACATTCACACAAACTACTGTGAAACTTTATAAAAAACAAGAGACTTCATGTGCTACTTTGCAATGTCATCTTTTTATTCACTTAGGCCTCAAAAACAGAAAATTGACTTAAGTTGAATGTTCTACCTATGTCCAATAAAAAGTAAAATGCTGAGTGCTAGAAAATAAGGAAGCTAACATTTCTCTTAAAGTAGGTTTCACATTTCATACTTTCTCTTAATGGAGGTTTTCACTTGTCCTAGTGTGGCTTTACTAGACAACTTCACTCCTAGCTCCCTGCATTTCAATCTTAACTGAATTTGGATTTTACCTAGTGAAGATGAAGAGGATGTACCCTAAGTTCAAAAGATCACCTTTTATTTTTCAAAACATTAAGAAAGCTCATTTCATCAGTTGCACTGGAAGTCTGGCCATTCTCCCTATTGAAAGAAGAATAGGTGATGCCCTTCCTGTGTGACAGCCAGCTCAACAGTTCAGATGGAAGAAGTCATGAATATCGACACCCAAGCAGGTATCTAAGTCAGAACTGGATGGAGTGTCCTCCTGCAGGGCCAGCATCTCTTCTTAGAATATAGATGAAGCCAGGAAAAGTGCTATATGCCTAACATTTACATGGCTCAAGTTAGGTGAGATCAATAATTCCTGTCGGTCTGTGGCAACTGGATCACTGTAGAGAAAACGTGACTCTGACAAAATTCCTTCCCTGGTTTTCTTCAGAGTTTTAGCCTAGAGCCAGTTTAGAAGCTGCATTTCAACTTTCAATGTTTATACAGGTAAGATTTCTGTAATGGAAAGTATTTCCTATTCTGCTTTCATACTCAGATGAAGAAATCTTCCTGATTTTCTGAAACTGAAAATTAAAGTTAAGCATCAACTTGAATTACCCTAAATGTAACAAGCAGTTGAAAAAATAGTAGGCAATTTGGTGTTATCTCTCTCTCTGTGATATCTGAAAACCACATTTTGAGGTACAATTCCCAATGAATTCAGAAATGTATATTCTTCTGGAACTATGCTGACAGATTTCATGCTTCCCTGTCACCTCAGAATGTAGAAGACTTACTCTATAAACTAAAACATGACTTCCCACTTTTTTTTATACATTTCTTTGTGCCAGGTAAGTCAGTGGGAGCGTATGCAAAACTTTCCTGTGGACTAAACAGAAGTCCTTGTTGAAATGAAAGGTTAATGGCTTGTTACCTATTACCTTTTCCTATACCTATTATTTTTAAATAAAATGATCTGGAAATATTAACACCACTTCTTCAGAAAATGAATGTTCATTCTTTATTCCTATTCTTTTTGGTCTATGCTTGTTTTCTTTTTTACTGTGGTAGCACATTAACATGAAGAGGGCTATCAATGACACAAGTCTGTGATCCATGCCACAAAGAAACAGTGTCTAATCCATTTTATTTATGCCAGATTCTGGTGACTCACTTTGCAGACTTACTGTAAACCACTGAAAAAGCTACACATCGTACAGTGTATTGCTAGGACCTCTGAGCTAACTCATCACTTTTCAAGCAATATTGTTTATTGGCTCTTTTGACCCTTACATTACTCTTTACAAATTATTGATCTCTGAGGGAATTTGAATCCTCCACAAATTCTTAAATTTTCACACCTTTTGTTATTTTTCTTACATTTTAGAGTTCCATATTCTGTAAAGAAAGGATGGAATAATAGTATGAATAGCATAATAATGGAATAATATGTGCTTTGCAATACATATTGTCATGTATCATGAGATATTTATTGATAGCTACTGACAGAAGAAGGAAAAATTTTGGCACTACTATCTGATATTGTAATGGTTAAACCTACTCTCAAAAATACCTAGGAAATATCTGTTGATTTGCTAGGCCTGACATTTTAGGGATATGTGGCCCTAATTCTTCATCTAACATTTCTTCCAGACTGGAAATATAACCAGTGTACCATGTACTTTAGTTGTCATGTAGAAAAAGCTCCGGAGCTTGTATTCTCTTCCTTTTATATACCAGCTATACCTCTGCAAGGTGGAAGGGTGGGATTTAGTTATGATGATAATAACTAAAAATGCTATGAAAAACTACTACACTAAGACAGAAATATTGCATGCCAACTTCGTTCAGAATAAAGGAAAGTTAAGAGATTAGGAATTGAATTCATTCAACGTTATCTTTGTTTTGTAGACTAAAATCTCTTTTCTCAAAGAGACAGCCTACACATGGTTACTGCATAATAAATGTTCTCTACATAGAGAAGTATAATAGCTTCTATTCTTAATTACTTAGAAAAATAATTATGTGATCTGGTTAAAAAAATTTGTATACCTAAATATGGAGATATCAAAGACTTATTTTGAACAGACTTGAAAGAGAAAAGCTCAAGAAGCAAATTCCTTTGATTTCCTTCTGGGCTCAGTTCTGCACTGCCTTATGTGCATTTAATCTATAGTAGTTGTACTACAGGCTTCAGTGGCAGCGAGGTAGCCTCTAAAAACTTCTGTCAGTTATGGAAGGGTATGGCTGAGGTTTAACCATTGCAAAAAAAAAAAAGTTAAGTGACTGAGTGTTAAAAAGCTGTTATTGCACATGCACTATGCTTCTTACTGACTGAGACTCTAAGGCTGTACCTACTCTGCAAAGTGGAAAGCACAAGAAACTTTATGATCAGTTTCCTTCCTTTCCCCGTTTTGTTTTCCAGCTTCTTAGTCTATTTATAGTTGGGGCAGAAAGCACCCATACTCTGCTAAGGCAAAGGATATGCACTTGTGGACTGAGCTTTGTCCTTCAGTGACACTTAAAACCAAAATTAAAAGTTTTCCTAAAAGGCATGTTCCCACACAAAGAGGAATTCAGTCAGAGGAACACAAAGGCCTCATTACATGGGACCAACTGCAGCAGTGAGGCTAACATCCCACACAATTCACAAATGTAAAACTGAGGCAGATTCACAAAGGACCATTTCCGCCACGTGCTGATGCAAAGGAGCCTAGAAAGTTTTTGTAATTGCCTACAAAGGATCTTTTCAGATTTACAAATCTTAATGTCAAAAAGACCCGCTATAATCATCTAACTCAACATCAAACAAAACATGTAGCTTTTCTCACAGCAATTTCTGGCGAACTTGTGGGTGATTAAGTGTTCTTGCTTTCTGTAGCGTCAGTATGCTGAGGCAGCCTTGCTTTTGAGCACTATGGAAAGAGCTGGCACATTTTTAAGACCTAATCCAAAGCCCACTGGAGCCATGGAAAGCAAATGCAGATGTCTACATCTGAGCTACTGATTTTGCTGCCTTCACAGTTAATGAACATAAATAGACACTCCGATGGCAGTTTATCTCATGCCAAAGTTGATATCTAAAAACTGTTATATGAATCACACTTGGAAGTGCCTCTTTCTTTTCATCAACTGTAAAAGAAGCTTAGGATGAATAGTTCAGATATATACATCCACACTATACACATCAAAAGTCAGATGAAATGAAACCTTCACAGAGAATCTTTTTGCAGGCTGTAACTGAATTTGGTTCAAACCTGTCTTTGCATTGCTATTGTATATGATAGGACTTCGCAACACAACAAATGTTGCAATAATTCTCTATATATGGAAAATATAAAAGGTTACCTATAACCTAGGAGTTGATGGTTTCTGCTTCAGATAACTTTTGAAATTAAAAAAAAAAAAAATCACTTACTTAATACGATCATACCAGTGAAGACACTAGCTAAAACAACCCTACAAATCCGTTTCAGTGTAGAACAGATAATACATATGTAGTATACAATATGCATAAAAACTGCTGATTTGTAGCAAGTTACAACATAATAACTGATCTTTTACAGACTACAAAATATTTGTGCTTATGATAGCAGTATGCTTTGAAGCAATATTTAGTATCTTGCAAGAAGTAGAAATGAAACTGTAAAAGACAGATAAATCACAACTGTAGCATTTCATCTGTTCAGGTAATCTACACAAGTCACTTCTCTAAACTGGAATGTTTTTAATTTCTTCAAGATATTGACTATAAATGCTATGTGAGATTGATGATTTTACAGTCAACGGCCTACACCAAAGATAAAAAGCATGCTGATATGGCATTCTGCTCAAGAAATATTCATTTTCATCTCCCTGGTGTTATCAAAAACTTGACTTGCTTTAAAAACTGTTAAAATTAACTGCAGTACTTCCTTTGTGTACTCACATCTTCATAATTTACAGTCTACTTGCCAAACTGAGAAAGTAATTTCACATCAGGTTTAGCTTGTCTAGATGTTAAAAACAATCTCATCTGGTTTTATTAAATAAAACAAGCTTATGCAAGACCTCCAGTTAAAACGAAGTAAAGGATGTACAGTTTCAGAGTAATGCTAATAATGTCTGTTATTTGTATTTATTGATTGGAGGAAAAATCACTGCTCTATTTCAGAACCGCAGAGGAATGAATTTTCTTAAATCTCAGAGCTATATTTTCATGAGTAATGTATGTGGCTAAAGCCAATACTGTTAGATTTATTAGGAATGTGATGCTCAGTATTTCTAAGAGCTTAAATCAATGATATTAATCCCATAATGTTAATTACAGAGCTATTTTGCAAACTCCCATAATTATTCAGGATCAAGAGTTAGTTATACCACAGTAAGTAATTTATTCTTCTGTCCTTTTTTAAAAAATAATTTTGAAAGGACCACCATAATATAAAATGGCCTTCATAACTGTTAAGCATGTATGTTGACCCAGGGTAAAAATCCTATCTTTAAGAATGAATTAGGGATTTAGGAGTATGAAACACATTCAGATTTACCAAGGTTTATTAGTTCCAACTCAGCACTACACTAATGCCACTATACTGTTTCTGCACAGACCTGGCTTGCATCCAGCCAGCTCAGAGCAGAGCAATCAGGAGTGTCTGCAGCTGTCCATGGAGATACACAGTTCAGCACTCAGTATCTAAAGGTTGCATTCAGACCAGCCACCACACCACCGCGGATGGATGCTGGCTCCTACTATAGCATGCACATTCAGAACAGAGATTAGCAGTTTACATTGCCCTGTTAGCCAGTCTGTCAGGTCCTTCACGCGTTTTTCTCAGCCTTTATAAATGATGCACCTCCTAACATTTTTGGAGAAAACACATGCAGTACCCTGTGTTCCCCTGTTTGGTGACTGCAGGAATAAGGCTGATAGACAAAATACCTAGCACGTAGCTCAATGAAGGTTTTGTTGGGTTTTTTTTTTAGAATACAATAACTTTACTGTTAAAAAGAGGATATGCAATCCACAGGGAAGTCACTGGTGCTTAAAGTTTACATTGCCCTGTTAGCCAGTCTGTCAGGTCCTTCACGCGTTTTTCTCAGCCTTTATAAATGATGCACCTCCTAACATTTTTGGAGAAAACACATGCAGTACCCTGTGTTCCCCTGTTTGGTGACTGCAGGAATAAGGCTGATAGACAAAATACCTAGCACGTAGCTCACTATGAAGGTTTTGTTGGGTTTTTTTTTTAGAATACAATAACTTTACTGTTAAAAAGAGGATATGCAATCCATGGAAGTCACTGGTGCTTAAATCTTCCTGCCTCCACTAGGATTTCCTGGGAAACACAGTCTGTATGGTGGGTTTCCCTTCCATGGACAACTTTGAATGGAGAAAGATCACATTCAGAAGACCTCCAGTGGGTCCCTTGTTTTGGTGTCATGCCTACCTCCCCCTTTTAAGTACCAGGGTCCTACTTGACTGGAGGCAACCTGAATTGCTCACTGCTCTCTTAAACACAGATGCCTCAGCAAGCATGGTAACAATTGGCTGAAGGTGGCCATAAATTTCTTCTGAAATGTGGTTGACTAAAGATGAAAACCAGGGATCAAAAGCACGAAGACAAGGTTATATCTCTAACTCTGCTTAGTCAGTCTGAAAATCATATATCAGGTGTTTTTTTTTTTTAATTCAGAATTAGAATAAACTGGTAAAAAGGCTAAAATCTTGGGAAAACTAAAGCAAAACCAGTAGGAGTAGTTTATGCAACTATACCGTAGTTCCAAGAAGAAATGAGAAACCATTGTAAAAGAAAAAGTGTTTAGGGGCTGAATATCATTGGTTTACCTGCATGAGTCTTTTCCTCCACATGAACCAAATATATTTTTATGTAATGACAGAATGAAACCTACTTTTTATATCTTTCTTTGAAGGTATTGAAATCTTACCAATTCAACATGAGATGAATTAGTTGCGAGAGAGAAAGATGACTTTGCCACAACTGAGGAACTGGATTAGTGTTTTAGGGAATTAGCCAACTCCATCTTTTGCTTCAGCTATACTGGGAAATATCTCTTCTGTACTATTGTGCTGGTTCTGGCTGGGGTAGAGTTAATTTTCTGCATAGTAGCTGGTATGGGGCTATGTTTTGGATTTGTGCTGGAAACAGTGTTGATAACACAAGGGATATTTTCATTATTGCTGAGCAGTGCTTACACAGAGTCAAGGCCTTTTCTGCTTCTCACACCACCCCACCAGTGAGTAGGTTGGGCGTGCACAAAAGGTTGGAAGGAGACACAGCCGGGACAGCTGACCCCAACTGACCAAAGGGATATCCCATACCATATGACGTCATGCTCAGCAATAAAACTAGGGGGAAGTTTGGCAGGGGCGCCACTGCTCGGGGACTTGCTGAGCATCGGTCCGTTAGTGGTGAGCAATTGTTTTCATTTGCATCACTTGTCTTTCTTGGGTTTTATTTCTCTCTCTTTGTTATTTTCCTTTTCATTACAATTTATTTTTATTATTATTATTATTATTATTATTATTATCATCATCTTCATCATCATCATCATCATCATTATTATTATGTTATTTCAATTATTAAACTGTTCTTATCTCAACCCACGAGTTTTCTCACTTTTACCTTTCCAATTCTCTTCCCCCCATCCTGCTCGGGGGGGAGAGTGAGCGAGCAGCTGTGTGCTTAGTCGCCGGCTGGGGTTAAACCACGACAACTATAAATCAGTAGACGACATTTTGTTTTAACTGCATGCATAAAATATGAAATATTTCAGGCCAGTTCCTGCTACCCCAAACGATAATAGAAAATTTCCTGAAACATTCAGGGACTAGTACTATGAGTTATTAAATGCCGCTGTGTGACACGTATTAATTGAGAGGACATTAACTACTAAACAGAAAGAATGCTAATTCATGGTCACAGAGCAGGCATTTGAAAGCTAGCTCATACTGAGGGAGTGTGGAGAGAATTTCTTTAAATAGTAAGGTACACAAGAAGAACTATTTTAAACGCCAATATCCTGGTCTTAGGAAAAGAGATGACATCTGGCTTATGCTGGCAGTGTTAATGTTTAAGAGGAAGAAAGTGGTAATATTGGTACTCTTGGAACCTAGAAGAAGAAGTCTTATGGCCAGAGTCTTTAAAACTGTGCTGTAATGCAACTAGCAGGGATGAAATAAGCAAAAGTGCCTGGTACCTGCCATCAGAGGACTGATCCTTTTCTCCGGGTAATTGACAACTCCAGCCAAGGGTTTTGAATGTTTATGGACTATTGATCTAGCTGCCACAGCACAAGCTAAGTTTCATGTAAAAGTCTGTACTTAAATCAAATTAGAGAATAGGTGAGTAACTCATAAAATATCTATCGGCTCTAGCGTAGAAAAAAAAGGAACTGTATCAAAATGGGATGTTTTAATAAGAGGCCATACCTCCAATCACGCCAGAACTACTTCTACACTAGCATTATTTATTAGGCACTTCTACAGATTACTATTTTCTACTACTACAGTGAAACAATTCAATGGGAGAGCTCATTCTGGTAGGAAAGAGGAGCCAAACCACAGCCAGTGACCCAGACCACCTTATATCAGTACTGCGCTTACAGAACATATTTCTAACCAAAACACAGGAACACTGACCCATGAAGACCATTTTGCAAGGAGCAGACTCGAAAATAACAGGTCTAGGGATTAGGGAGGGAATCCATGGAGGAACTACATTTTCCCAAATCTCAAATCTGAGAGTCATCAAATCTCTCTTTTCTCAAGGAAACTCAATTTCTGTGTTGCTTACATGTTTCCCAACAATGAAACAGCAATTCTTCCATGCTAGGAAAAAAAAAAAAAGAGCAATCATATTTCAAGATACAGCCAGCAGAAAATTTCTATAAGGGTTCTGCAATATTTAAACTTTAATCTTCGTTTCATATGACAGACTTATCTACTTTTTGGTATTATAACTAAATTTAATACATTGTGGATCTTGTACTAAGTAATCTGGCTCCAAAAAAAGGAAGGAATTTCAAATAATATGGCATACAAATATGTCAGAGATTTACACTTGTCAACACATGACCTGCAGCCTGATAAAGTAGATGGAAATGAAGGTGAGGTGAAATTTAAAGGAAGCTTACCAATATTTGATACCAAACAGAAGTGTTAGGAAATTAATATACCAACAACATAGCATCTTAATATTTTAGTAGAATATTATCAACACTAAATTGGCTGTGGTCTAAAAGGCTATGACATTTCAAAATATGTTAGCACATATTAAAACAATGACTATATTTCTCATTTCAAATGCATCTTACTTTCATAGAGCACCAGAAAGTCATCATCCCTGCTGTGATCATAGATTACAGAAAATAGAGGATGTAGATTGTCATGCTTTATTGAATACATTTTTATTACATTTAATGTTATTTAAATTATTGCAGAGCATACTTGAAAAATTGGTGCTGCATCCTTGCCCAGAACCCTTAATGAAAGGCTGTGATGAGAGCAGTGAAATATATGCTAAAGGCTATCCAATTATTGGCATAAAAATTGCAACACTTTTTTTCTATTATTATTGTAGTGTACATTCAACTTAATGTTTAAGCAGAAAAGGCCTTGACTCTGTGTAAGCACTGCTCAGCAATAACAAGAACATCTCTGTATTATCAACACTGTTTTCAGCACAAATACAAAACATAGCTCCATATCAGCTACTATGAAGAAAATTAACTCTATTCCAGCCAAAACCAGCACAACAGCTAAAAAAATAATTAAATAAAAATTATGTTGCATAAATCTTTTTTTTCCCAAAAAATAAAAAATATATTTTACAAAGTGAATATGTGAGTATTGAAGATAAAATGTAACAGATTCTTTCCTATAGACTGTTTGGATTTTTCAGAAATTTTCATTTCAAAAAATAGAAAGAAACAGCTACACTTTTTAATGGGCACAGATAATCAAAAGAATAAAGGCCTTTACAGGCACCTATCATTATCCAGAATGAAGCCTCCTGCAAGGCACAAAAAGATTGAAGAATTTCATTGGCTTTTGCTTTGCAAAGTTTAGATAGCCATGAAAGGAAACCTGAAGAGATCAGAGAGGCTGTGAGAAAAGACAGCAAGGAAACAGGTTCTGAGCAGACAGGTGACGTACAGTAGGCAAAAGCAGTTCTGTGTTTTAGTGAAATAGGATTTGGGGCTGAACAAATGCTAACACAGATGTCATTGAACCTCCGATACTGTCATGAATTTCACCTGACAGAATCAACCTTTACCACCCTGAATCACTAATTATGAAAACAGAGCAAGAACATGCTGCTTGAGCATATGAAATCTTTTCACATCTTCTTTATAGTACAGACGCATCTGCTGAAAGTCCCCAGTAAGTTTACAACATCCCATTCATATGTGAAAACAATGAAGAGGAAGACATTGTTTTAGGTATGAATACAGCAAATTAATTCTTTGATTTTAAAACCTATGTTTTTAACTGAAATTTTTAAGTAGAAATTTGCATTTTTCATGTTTGCATGAAAAAGGAATGACATCTAGTGGCAGATTAAATTAGTTACTACTCTGTAGTGGTAGTGAAGGACACTGCAAGGAAATCCATCATCTGGTTGCAGTGGTATGGAATTAAATGGAATAGATCCATTTATCAGTGTGATTCACTTTGCACCTATCAGAGCAACTACTGACCAAGTCTCTTTAGAAAAGTTAAGGGCATACATGCAGGACTGGACCTGAGAGAAAATAAAATACAAAAGGAGTATATTGTCAAAACAAAATATTTAAACTATACTAGCAAATATGACTGCAAGAAAAAAAACAAGCATAAAATATGTCTTTTTATGTGCAAAAAAACCCTACAACAGTCCGAGCAACTTCCTATCTCTGCAATTTTTGCTCATTTTTGTTGGTTTTAGGTTAGCCCAGGTACCCTTTTTAAAGAGAGGGTAGCTAGGAAAGCTTTCTGATTCATGTAATTTTTCCAAAACAAGGTAATTCTTTCCCAGCCCCATTGTGCAGTCTAAATAGATCACTTGAGGAAACTGCTACTTTTGTACTATCACTTAGTGCTTTTTTTTAATTTATTCTTTAAATCATAGAATCATAGAATCATCAAGGTTGGAAAAGACCTCTAAGATCATCAAGTCCAACTGTCAACCCAACACCACCATGCTCACTAAACCATGTCCCTAAGCGCCTCAAATGATGCAATAAAAAAGAATAACATCATCCAAAGATATTGGCCACTTCCAAAAATTTAGATAAGAATATTGAAGAGATCAGGTTTTCTTCAAACCTGACGTTTTGGGAGCGTATGCATTATTTTAATGAAACTGTATTTGTGGTCTGTTCTCAAATATGCAGTGATTCACTTGAGCAGGTCTTGTGTTATGATAGAAAATATAGGCTACCGGGTCACTGCCATTTCAGATAGGAGAAGGAAAGGCAAAAGAAAATTTGATATAGTACCAAACCACAGGTAAATTTGTCAATTTATATTCTGCTAATTTCTTCTGCAGTATTAATAGGCAAAAATCAGTCTTCAGTTGATGCTGAATGAAACATGCTGTGAATAGAGATCAGATCCCCTCAAACCTCATTTATTACCAAAACTTGACTTGTGTTGCAGCTTTGATAAATTACAGCAATTTTCAAATGCAGGATTGGGATTCTGGGAGATATGGCATGTGTTATCATGACTGATACACAGCTGAAGACTGTCAGGAAGATGTAAATTCATAAATGCATTAGTTTTTGTTCTTGAGTTGATTTCTATGTAGAATATTGGCAGGTATATTTTGCTTGTCATTTTAATCTCTACTTTTAGAAATATGAAGTTTTATGAATGGTTCCTCTGTACTTGGAAAAAAACCACTAATCAAGGCACAATGACAAGCATTCCAATAAGACTAGCTGACAAGCATTCTGTTTGCATTGCATTTTATCTAAACATTATTAAACTTTTACATTGAAATTATGCCAATGTAATTTCATCTATAAGGGTCCAGCTTCATAAAATAGACTGGATGAAAACTAACCATTGATTGGTCAAAAACTGCTCTGTTCTGATTAATGGGCAACCTGTAGACTAGGACAATACATTCTCTGTGTCCCCCATACAAGTGTCCCACTTAATAAGTACGTCAGTTCAAGATTTCCAGGTCATGAGCCCACAAAAGCTCAGGATTTTTTTGCAAAAGTTTGATAACTCACCTTAAAACTGGCTACTGGCTGCACAGGCAAATCCCTATTTCTGCCCTTGGCCACAGTATGAATGCCTAAATGGAGAGATCTGTTAATATTGAGTGATCATAAATAATATATACATAACAATATCCCTCCAACAGAAGCCTTCCATAACAAGTTTGGAACTATTGTTTTTAAGTGCTATTTCACAAATAATTGAAAAATTTGTCTTAAAAGTTAATCCACCGTCTTTCCTCAGGTGTAAGAGTTCTTGATGTCACCCTTACATTCATTGGGCAAAGAGGACTCCAGGATCTCTCTGTAGAAGCAGCTATAACTTCATATCCAGCCACTGCCTCAGTTGCTGTTACAGATCTCAGGTAGGGTCCTAAATGTAAGTTTTTCTAAACACAAGAACCATAAAATGGAATGAAATTCTGAAGGTCCTTATACACTGACACATTATTTTCACGCTAAGTTTCTTTCCTGTCAAGCTTCATTAATTCTTTCATGTCCTTGGTTATCTACTTTTGTCTCCTTATCACATGCCTCCTAGTCTTCCTTCCTTCCTCCATGCTGATACAGTTCTAGTCTTTTTGCCTGCCCTCCATTTCTCCTCTCATCATGTCAGTTTGAATCTAAAAATTTTTCTCAGAAAGTACATCATATTTCTAGGTGCTTCTGAAGTCACTTCATTATAGAAGACCTATTAACCTGGAAAGATGAGGGCGTAACACCTATTTAGGTAAGTCATTACCAAGCTTCCATGTGTTCCATTATTGATCTGATGAGCCTCATATGGCAAAACTGCCTAATTCTCATCTGAAATGAGAAAAAGAAATGCAGATTTCAGAAGGTGAAGTCTATTATATTAACAGAATAATATCTTCCCAGTCTCAAATCAGAAATACACTATCTAAAAGTTTGATCCTCTCTGGCTGAACTTAATGCCAAATCTTCTCCAAAATTTAATGAGACAAGAATAGGTTTCAAATTTCAAATGTTGAAGAGCGTAGATGACAGAATTAATCATCATCTCTTTTAATTTATTGCAGCAATTAGCTGTTTTGCCAGAGCAGATGAATCCAAGTGAGATATTTGGCTGCAAACCTTTGGTCTTAGACTAGTACTGATAAAGCTTTCATTGCACAGCAGTGCTAGACCACCATTTAGTATACTGGCATACATGTTTTGACAAAAGTTAATCCTACACATTTATTTTATCGAGAATTTCTTACAATAGAATTAGGCATTACACAAACTACATCAGAAACATGTAAGTGGCCCACACCCCAACTTTGTAAAAGTAACTGCCTCTGTATTTTCTCCCAATTTCCAAATGTGCAAACAGCAACACTTGCTTAATTTCAACCAGCTGACAGAAGCAAACTGGCAGCCAGACCTGCTGGAAATAAAAGTATTTATATAATGAATAGCATGGACTTCCAGATACTAGAAAGAGTGCACTTCAATAGCAGTCACTAACATGGCTTTTTCAACTGACTTCAAACAGTGACTTCCTTGACAGATAAACAGAGA
>NW_008825108.1:15215144-15218942 GCF_000699105.1 Pygoscelis adeliae | reverse complement strand
CCCCCCCCTTTTTTTTTTGTTTTCAGCTGGAGATAAAGACAACACCTGGAAAACAGCTCTTTTGTTGTTATTCACAACTATTGTGCAAACAGGTGAGAAACAATCTATTTCCACTATCACATTTTTTCGTGTTGCAAAGACATTAGCTTTAGAAGATCTAAATAGATACATACCCTTTCCCCCTAGAGGTAAGACTTGTCCCGGATACAATTATGCTGAATCTCAATGATGTATCTAAAAGAAGATGTAAGCATCTTGTTTTTGCAGTAGTTAGCATATTAAAAAGGCACAGATAAAGTTCTTCCCTGTAATGTTTCTGGGGTTACTGCGCTATTTCACACGCAGAATAAATGAGGCGCATAAAAAAAGAATAGTTTTCATTTGGAGATAATGTGACATAAGAACAATCTTCAGGAACTAAAAAAGCACTGGGGTCTGTGGGATGGAGCAACAAACCAGATGCTGAAAGACTTGGATTTTATTCTTGGCTCTGCTGCTTTTTACTCAGCTGCTTAACTTCAGCCAAGTTACTTCACAACTTGTGACGCATCCCATCTGTCTTGGCTGTTTTGCATATATTCTAAAGGGCTGAGATTCTGGATTGCTAGAAAGAAAAATCACCTTTGCCATACATGCACCCAGAAGAGTGCTGTAACTCTTGGACAAGGGAAGTTTAGTCACACTTCTAGACTTCCTATTTCCTCTTGGCTAGCTATAAAGCAGCTTACTGCTCCACATAATGGCTTCAGAGCAGGGCTTCAAAGACATTTAACTTTCTCCATTAGGGAACCTACACACCATAACCTCGGTGCTTTATATCAACTTGCTGAGACCAGGTGTCACACCACTAAGTGTTGCAAAACATAAGCTGCAGGCTCTTTAGAGAAGTGCCCAAAATCTCTCTTTTACTCATATCATAAGTAGCATACTCTACATCTGGTGTCTCTCTGCTGGCAACTGAAGCTGACTGATGGTCTTGACGCTGTATTTGTTCAACAAAGAGTTTATCCCCTTTTCAAAGCTTAATTGACTTCTTGAATGTGAATTTTCATTTATTGGGTCTCTCAAAAGATCTGTAAGTCAACACCCAGAAGCTGTTGTATGGCTGCTGTCACCTGTCCCCATGCAGATTGCTGCAGGCACACTCCAACACATAGGCCTGTTGCACAGCCATCAGAAATCTGCAGTAAACTGTTCGTCCTTCTGAAAACGTCGCCTGGATATTCAGCTGGAGATCACTATCTTAAAGCACAGTAATTCAATAATAATACAATGGCTCCATCTGAGCTTTATAGTTTATTAGCTACATGCATATTCTATGTAAAGACTTTTAAAAAACACATCATTTACCTAATAGGCTATAATGACTCCTTCAGCGCCTTTATAGTAGGCTATATAATTTCTCCTGACTTCATGGATCATTGACATGATAGATGCATTCTCCTTGCATTCTCCTGCAGACACATAACTTCCATTATCATTAATGAGACTAACAAACACATACTGAGAAGAGAACATATCCCTTATTGGTATTTGTTACCCAAAGCACCACATTTGAATTAACCTCTCTGCTATGAAGCAGCCAAGGACAGATACTAACAATCAGATTGTTCCATGATCTCCACTATCCATTGTGTATTTAGTTTGTTATTTATTATCACCATCATACTTGAAAAAATGAATAGTGAAAGAATCATTAGAACACAGGGCAATTAATTTCTAATTCCATGTCTAGAACTAAATTGCTGTGTGACTTTCAGCAAGTTGAAACCTCTTTATTATTTGTATAACAAGGATAATGCTACTTACCATGTCTCCTCAAAGGGGCCTTCTGATGCTTAATTAATATATGTTTGCAGACCTCTATTAGATCATTAAACAGAAGGCAATGTCTATGTGGTAAAAGAGCTCGACTACCCCTTATAGGCATTTTCATAATATAAATACAAAGAAACGATGATTAAATAAAACATTGTTGCCTGCATTAACACTTCTAATAACATAAACAGAAAGGGAGTTGTTGAAGAGGTTTGCCATTTAGATAACAGAAATAAAAGTAGGATAGTATGCAATGGTTTACCTTTGACATAGAAGAGGTCAAATGATTTTGTTAATGAAGTAATAAAACTTTCAATGCATTAATTCATTAGATTAAAATGAGGAACAGATAATGGAGCTCTTTTAGCACTTCTAGTCCTCAAAACATAAATTTGAAGCTTGGCTTTGTTGACACTAAAAAAAAAAGGTGCTTGCAATGTTAAACACCCATAAAGCTCCTGTTAATGTTAAAGTGATGTAAATGTGATATTAACAAACACGATTAGGGATCCTAAATAGATTATGGGGCACATAACTGCACATAGCTCACAAGCAAATGTGAGTTTGTGATGGGAGAACTTGGATGAAGGAGGAAGGTAAATGGAGTTTTTATCTTGGAGCTGTTTTCTCAAATCCATAACTATTATTATTTATTTTGTTTCTACAGGACCAAAGAGTCTGTTAGTACTATAACAACATGCTAGAGATGTTATTTCATTAGAATGATGATTTTTTCTGTCAATAAAACATGTTAATCTTATTTGTTGTTTGTTTCTGATGTGCAAGCGTACCTTCAAAAGGTAAAAGAGAGGCTGATTTGCTTATGGAAATTTCATATTGCTATTTTGTCAAATTTGGTAGAAGTTATGCCCTTCTCATTTGAAGTATAAATAAATCACATAAATTCTCTCTTGATACATTCTAAAGTAGGAAGTGTCTTTAATTTTTTTTTGTCAGTAAGATGTAAGCAAGAGAAGGGAACAGAACATTTAAAGAGTCAAAAATAACATGTCATGATTCTAATATTTCTCTTTGACATATATTAAACCTGAAATATAGGTTTTATAATCAATGCACTTCTTGAATTTGACTAATAACACTGCAATAGTCAGTTATTGCATTAAACAGATCATCCAGGTATAGTAGGGATCTAGAACCATAGCTGTGCATCAGGATTCCCCACAAGACATCAACGGCAAGAAAAGTTGAAAAGTTAAAACATAGGCTGTTTTTTTTCTAATCACGTCAGGAAAAGGGTACAATAAGAGAGTGATTTACCACATAAGAAAAATCAGTCCAGGTTGCTTTTGCTGACTAGTAAGTACACATGGTCAGCTTGGGAAGTCAGGGAACTAGAAGACATATAGAACGATATCACCCACTTGACCTCATGCTAGCCTCAGATTCAAACATAACTTCTGAAATATTTTTCAAAATTTCCATGTGAATCCAGCAGGTGCAAATATTTTTGCAGCCTAATTTAAAATAAACATATTCATTAAAGTAAATAGATTCACAGACAATTGCTGAGGCCCAAATGTATCACTAGTTTAATAACAGGACAACGTACACCAGGGATGTTGATTGACAAAGAATACATGTAAGTCAATGGGAAGAGGTGGCACTTTAACCTTAAGATAAGCTTTAGAAAGAAAAGAAAAAGGAAGGTATGGAAACCCACATGAAATTAACTTCAGAGAACTGGATGCTGAAAAACAGGAATGCATTCTTGGGCAGAATTCTTCACAGGACCTTCCAACCAGTTATGCACCCTCACTAAAATCATTCCAGAGGGTGGCTGCAAAGGAAAAATAAGTATTATTGAATAGGTTGAAAAATTAAGAAACAAGATACCATCTCTTGAACGGTGAAATATGGTTTGCACACACTTCATGTAACAAGTAGTCTGAAGATAGTTTAGGGGATGGAATAATTTATTTATGTGTGGCAGAGTGCCTCTTGCCTCTTTTTCAAAGATCC
>NW_008825108.1:15210513-15215132 GCF_000699105.1 Pygoscelis adeliae | reverse complement strand
GTACAGCTAATGTAATTCTTTGTCCCTCCTCAAACAGCAGTCCTAACCAGCCTCTGGGATAGAGTGTGTGTACGATGCTTTTCATTTCTTCTCCCCTTTTACCTCCAGTTCATGCACAGATTGGGAATGTCCACAGCCTTATCTGAAGTGAAGAGAGAAAAATTGTATTTTGTAAGATCTGACATTTATTTAAGATCCAAGCAGTTAAAATGCCAATTTTCTCATCAGGGAAACAGTGCAATTGATTTCAAGGCATTCAGTATACATTCCTGTTTCTGCTGAGTCTTTACTAAGATACCTATTAAAATTACATTGGTCTAAAAGTGATATAGCTAGGCACGTGTAAGATTCAAATGAATTGATATTTAATTGGTTGAGACAGCCTGACGCTCATGCTACTTTACTGAAAGAATGAAAGATAAAATACCATTACCACTGCAGATCCATCTCCCAAGAAAGGAACATGACTAATATAAAAGCTTTTCAGCCCTGCATTAAAGTGTCAGTGACACACAGAATAATCCAGAGGCATTGTGTGTCTATGACCAGTCTGAAAAGTTTGCTCATTTATAATGAAATACTCATCAAATGAGCATCCATCTTATAGCCATGTTCAGAATAAAAAAAACAGAGTGGCTGATACTGTGGGAATGAGTAGAAACATAGATGGATTTCCTTGATTAATGGGAGTAGCTGCATTGCCTCACTTGTTCCTCAAGCACGGCTACTCTGCATAATGCCTAGTTTTCCATGTCAGTATGTTTGTGGCATTTATGGTCTTAGTTTTGTATATGCATGCACCAAACATGGATTAAACAACATTTAAATTTTACTTTTGTTCTCTAATTACGCTTAAGCATACAGGCGAAGTCTTGTATTTTCACTCTCCGGCAGTTCTTCAAGCTTTTTTTTTTTCTTAATAATAAGCAATATTAGTTCTAGATGGCTCTGACATTTTATGTAGGCAGTAAATGGAACATCTTTATTACCTCCTCAGGGATGCTGCCTTCTTCACATATGCTCTTCTACCTCCCATTAGCTTTAATGGGATTTCCCCGTGCCAATCCACATGAGAACAAATATATATCTAATATACGTAATCCTTTGTTCAAGGGCCACAAGCTTGAAGAAAAATTATTCTGAAGGGCTTTCAGTACTTAAAGATATACAGTAGCATATCCTTCAGATCTAAACATATGTGGTTTGGCACCTTTTTATGTGTGTTGAAAAATCCTGAGGAGATACAGGATCTAACTGAAGGTGGAAAAAAAAGAAGTTATTTTAACAAAGACTAGTTCACAAAAAATGCTAGAAATGAAAGGGGGAAAAAAGATGTTAATCTACCCCTCTTCAGCACTATAGTATTACTCACTACATCTTTCTCCATAAGGAGTCACAACAAATCAATGAGATACATCAAAACACTAACATGGAAACTGGTAGAAATTGGCCATAGTTCCTCATAATTATTTTTAATACTAATGATAATAATGATTCATTCTTATCCAGAATCTTCCATCCAAGGACTCTAAGCATTAATACATTAATTCTCACAGTCCATCACTGAAGTTGGTATCAGCATCCTCATTTTACAGAGGAAAGAAGGGTATGCTGTTCTGCCCTTGAGCTACCTAAAAAGGGCACCTGAGTATTGAAAAGCTCCCACAGGGATTCACTCGTATGCTTTTCCACTGATTAATCTACTCAAGGCAGGTCTGCATCTACAGAATTGTTTCTGCCTTCAGCAAAATGGTAAGACTTGTAGAGATTTGCCTGACAGAATAAAACTGAAGGTGGCTTTTCTTTATGCGGGATAATGTGCTTACAAAGGGCACTATCCCACCGTGTAAGGGAGATATTGTGGCATTGATTAGGCACAAGAGAACAAAAAAAGTTCTTATCTCAAACTGTAGAGATTTCTTCTTTATAATACATGATTGCAAACCACTAAGGGAATGACAACTTTTTGTCATTTTATGTGGATTAGCTAAATACCATGATGTTTTGGTAATAGCATTATTACAGAAAAACTGAACACTAGTATGTTAAAGGTAGTCTTATCAGGTTTAACTAAAAGGAATAGCTAACTTCTATCTGATTTACAACTGCATGAAAGGAAGGAGAACTCTACTATAGCCAAAACAAAGCCTCGCAAAATAAATCTATAACTTTTTTCTTAGACCAACATAATTTATAGATTCTTTCTTTTCTTCCTTCTGTCAAGAAACAGCTGCAAAAACTTTCACAACTGCAAAACTCTGTAGCAAGCTAAACAAGGTAGCTCTCCAAATCAAATTTGTTTTTAGCTATTGACAAAAATCCAGTTTAAACATATTTTTATTTCTAAAGAAGATAGAGCTTCTTAAAACAGAGGTTTTGTCACCTCTGGGTAAATACTAGAGATATTTCCCAAATTGTTTATATAATTTATACCCACATCTCATGGATATGATTGTAAATCTACTCCTAGTTGCTATAATGACCAACATAGACTTGAGAATGTATCCTATATGCACACACTAGTTCTGAAAATATTTCTAGTCATTGTATTTTACCACAAAGCACTTCTCAGTGTTTCAATAGTCAAAAAACCCTAAGCTTCTGAAGTTTTTCAAGCAAAAAAAGTACATTCATATAACTGCTGGCTCAACAGTGCATTGATATTCATGAAAACACTTCTGGCATGTTTAACATTAGGTTTGTTCTTAAAGCCAGAGTATGTAGTGGTATTGTAGCATTTTTATGATTTAAGCATTTTTTCTTAATGGTTTTCTGAACTGAGGTCACAATCCTTAAATGCTACTAATAACTGAAATTTTTAAATATACCTTCCATTGCTATTCTGCAATAGTCACTTGCAATCAGTTATTCCTATGAATGTACCTGCCGGGAAACTTAAATTGAAGCATTATTTAGAATGCACATAAAAGATTTCGAATACAATCACTGTAAATCTCTTAAGCTTTTAAGACTAGAATTGCATTCATGCAGAAACAAAGTAAAAACTATAGTCACAAACTAAACTGATTTCTATGAATGTAAAAGCATCAAGGAGCAGAGAAAGCATGTTGTCATGGCTTGATGAGCCCACACAGCAGGTGTTTTGAAACTCAACATGATTTTCAACTCTACACCTGTGCAATGACAAGAATTCAACAGTATAATGTTAATGAGGCCAATCATATTGGCATGGGAAGAGAACTTATAGATCAGTCAAAGCAATTTTGCACAGTGATAAGTACTTAGTCCTCTAAATTCAGACTATAGCTCCACTGCTGAAAACTTCAACATTTAGATAAACACCAAAATTATGATATGTCTAAAGTAGTATGCCTCACTATTACTGTTTGAGGAGAGTTTTAGGAACGAATGTTTTAGATGCAAATACTTACATGCAAATTTAGAAGTAATAATTATAAACATTGGTAGCAGTGGCAATTTAGCTACTAAAAGCTAGTTCTGATGGAAAATTTCCATCCAAATTACTCTTTGATTAAAAGTGCATTTTCCACTGAATTCAAATGTTCTCATTCGTTTCCTATTCCTGCCTGAATCCAATACTCGGTGTGAGAAATCCTGGTGATATAATTTGGTTTGCATCAATTCCGTATTCTCGTGTTGCATTAAAATGTTGCATTTAAGTTTCCTCTGTCTTAATCACCTCTTTTCTGATCTGCTGTAGTGCTTCAGGGGAATAGCATTTTGACTTTGCCACTATTTCATTCTTCCATAAAAGTAAAGATCTTCATTTAGATTTACACACATAACAGCGCACTGGCATTTTCCTCAGTCTGCAGTGAAATTGCCACATCACTATCTATCACAGACAACAGACGTTGTCCTGAGAGCCCAGTCCACAGAGAAGAGTAGGATCATGAGATATTCAAAGAAAAACTCAAGGTAGCACAATGCATCCACATGATTTCTCTCAGAAATACGTGTGCTAGATGACCACTCGTGCCATGCTAAGTGCTCAGGTGTCTGTACCACCACACATCAGGGTTCCTCTAAACGCTGGCCCGGTGTCCCCAGGGAACACTGGCTCTCCACCTTTCACTGTCCTAACCAGCCATGAGAGTGGGGTGTTAATATTGCAGCAATGATCTGACTCAACTGGTATCTACACAGACAAGGAGGAAAGACAACTCTGAGCAATGTCTCACTGGAGTGAACACAGTGTTTCTGTGAGATGATGCTGGGCAGAAAAATCTTGCTAAAAGTACAGTACCTGTCAAATGCTAGAATTTAAATTATATTTAATTTTTTAATTTTTTAAAAATTTTTAATTATATTTAATTTATAGATGCTTTCATTCTTTCTGGATTGCCCAGAAATCTGTAACTGAAATATTTAAAATAATTAAAATATTCATTTTTACTATTCTATACAATCCCAGGGAAATTTAAAATGTGAGACAGAGAAGCACAATTAACGCAGTAACACTGTGATTTTGACTGCAATGTTAATGTCTTGATTGCAAGTTTTCACCCAACAAAAAAATAAAAACGCAGAATCATAGAATCATAGAATCATAGAATCATTAAGGTTGGAAGAGACCTCTAAGATCATCGAGTCCAACCGTCGACCCAACACCACCATGCCCACTAAACCATGTCCCT
>NW_008825108.1:15205437-15209618 GCF_000699105.1 Pygoscelis adeliae | reverse complement strand
TCCAGCCAGTTTTTGACCCAGCGCAGAGTACACCTGTCTAAGCTGTGAGCCGCCAGCTTCTCCAGGAGAATGCTGTGGGAGACGGTGTCAAAGGCCTTACTGAAGTCCAGGTAGACCACATCCACAGCCTTTCCCTCGTCCACTAGGCGGGTCACCTGGTCATAGAAGGAGATCAGGTTGGTACCTCCAGAAGGTACGTCCATTTGCCTTGTTCATTGAATCCAGATGGGGATTCAGTTCATTCATTCTGAAACAAAGGAGCAACTCCTTTCAAGGCTGGCCAACAGAGTAGGAGAGAAAAAAAACAGAACTTGAACTGCCAGACCCCTGGTACACAAGTCAGAGTCCACACCTTGAGGTGAGGCAACTGAAACTTATTCCTGTAGCCTAAACCCATTCTCACATTTTAATTAGCAGTGGTAAAGGCAGAGCATAGATTTTTTTTTTTTTTCCCACAGTAGCACATGGGTCTCCTTCACCTTCACCTTTATTTAGGGCCTGCACAAACCCAGACGACTAAAGAAGATTTCAAGCATAGTTGTTTAAAATCAAAACAAGATACCAAGCAGGGTTGCTACACCTGCAAGATTCTATGAATATCGCGTATCCATGAATACAGCAGAAATATTTCTGTCTTATCCACTGCCAGGATAGTCACAGAACTGAGATTCAAGGGAGCCAGAGACGACCTGGCTGTCTCCTTCCCAGTTCATATCAGGATGAAAAAGGAGGGAAGAGTATGGTTTCCAGAATGACTCAAGAAAAGTCCCATAAAAATCCTCAGATGAGGTAATTGCAAATAAAGCACATTCTTTGCATGTTACCCAACTGCATAACCAAGACAAAGCTAGGTAACCACTGAAGTATTCTGTAACCAATTTATATATGCCTTATACTATGTATTGATGTAAAATACTGTAATGTGCAGTTGGTGAATTATGGTTAAAGACAACTGCTTAATATGAAAACTTCAATTAAAATAGTGTAATTAATAGTGTACTTTACTGCTTCTAGTTCTCAAAGATGGAATTCTTGGAAATGCAGTTCTTGCCTCCTTTTTATATATGGCAATAATATATCCTGATTCAACAAAGCATTAAAAGTTTTCCCTGTTATGAGAAATGGGTTACTTCAGTCATGCTTAAAAGATGTTCTGGTAATCATTAATCCTTCTTCAGAGAGAGCGCTATTATTTCCCCCTATTGCCTTTTCAAAAGAAGTTTATTCCATACAAAGGTGGATTTGAATGTACTGGCTGGGAATACCAATGAACCTGTAGGTAGGTTTTAGGCAGATTTCAACTTAGAAAGTTATGATGTCCAAAAACAATTTAAAAAAAAAGTTTTCCCAATACTTAATACTTGTTAAAGTATTAAGGAGGTGGTTTTACAAGAGTACAGAAGTAATTTCTATCAAAAATAAAAGAAGAACCTGAGGCTAAACAACCAGTTTTCCTTAAAGAAATTTTGCGCTGGGTTTGAAATCAAGAAATGTTTGTCTAGATTGTCTTTGTACAGCCAGGTCCGTTTATCCCTTTCTTCCTCCTTCAGTTGCTCTAAGATTCCCCATAGTTAATTGTTTTCTTTTGGTAGATGCCTATAATACCTCACTACCTTTCCATGATTTCACGTCTCTTCATTAGTTGCCCCAATATAGTGAATGAAACAGAGGACAGATGCAAGTTCAGATGGAATTCACATCAATAAATTTGGTGAATCAACTTCCAGACTAAAATAAACCTGGAATTCTATCCTGGAAAATAAGGACCCTGCAATTTTGAACCTTATTTAAACTAAAATAATAAGAAAATACTTTAAATAATCTATTAAAATAAATTAAAAAATAAGCATTATGTAGATTCAATGCTCTGTACAGATGGTATCATCTGGATGCAGCAAAAAAAAAGAAAAAATATTTAATAGATATTTCATATAATGAAGCAGAATTATATATTCCCTTGTAGCCATAAAATAATGAAGTATCTCTATCTCATTAGTTACAGTTACTGAATGAATAAATTCTAATTTGCTGTCATTAACAAAAAAAATACTAAAAGGTAGTTAACCTGAAGGATCAGCTAAACTAAGAATGAAGGGTATTAAAAAAGGTCAAAAAGCTGTCTGAATCTCTGTTGTTATTTTTTAAACCACTTTGAACACTAAGAATATTCCTATAAACATAAAAACAGCAATTTTGTGGTGATTCTTCAGAAAAGTAAACAGGGCAGTTAATAAATTACCACCAAATTTGCCCACCTTATGGCCAGTAATGAGTTCTAACACAGGATGCAAGCAACAGTGCATTCAGGGAAGATGACACAATTAATGTCTATCTGTGTGGTCTTGTGGAAAACAGAGCTTCTCAAACTGTTTTTTACAAAAATATCCCAGATTATAGAAGAACATATCCATAACACAATTTACATCTGGAGGTTTCAGAACCAGCAAAGGAGGTTTTCTTGAGAAAGTACTAGATTTGCATGCAGCTGACCATGATTCAGGTACAACCCCCAGGTTCAGCTCTCTTTGCCACATCATCATCATCATCATCATCATCATCATCACCATTATTATTATTAAAACGACAGCCAGGATATCTTCCGGATTCAGTGTCACTGACTCCTTTCTCAACCTGCCCTTCTTCAACTCCATGGTTTCACCATCGCCTGGGTTGCCATGTAAGAAAAAGAGAGAGAGGGGATCTTCTCTGTATTCCACCACCCTGAGCCTTCCAGACAAATGCTTCCAATGAAGGAGGACTGAGGAAGTTTTGAGAGATGTCCTTGGACAGACAATCTCCAAAGCCGTTTCCAGGAGGCAAGAACCACTCAGCACTACTTGTCCAAGGTGACTGTCGTTTGCTTCCTGCAGTGAATGCATTGAGCAGCATAAAAAAGCCAAATAGCTCTCTGTGAAGCAGTTTGCACAGTTTCTGGATAACAAAAAGGCACTGAGGTCATGAGAGTGCTGTGCTTTGAGTAAGTTCTTTGGTTGGCCTAAATTGTTTGCCAAATTTGTTCTGTAAATGAGAAGAGCAAAGACAATTGGTTTGTAAAGGTAAAATAAATTGAATGATAGCTGGTCTATTGCTTGCTGACTGACTGTCCTAGTGAATGGTCTTACCTAAATCTATTCATCTTTAACTCAGGAAAGCTCCTCTTTTCCTACTCCAGATGTGTTGGCCTGTACTGCACAGCTGGGTACTTTTTGGCCAGGCATATGGGATTCTTCCAGGGAGAGGGCAATCAGAATGCTCTCACTGACCACCAAGAACATGGTGGAGGGATCCTCTGAGGTCTGATCTAGCCACGTAGCCTTGAACGAAAGGGGTTGATTGTCTCTGCAGACATTCACGTATGCTGAGCCTGGTTAATGTGAGGTGTCTCATACAGGCCTGCAGGGTCAGTGGGGAGTACCAAAAGCCACATGGTCAGTATCTGGCCACTGGGCTCCTTGAGTAGGTGCTGGCCTAGGATCAGAGAGGGCAGACGAGGTGAGGGATACAGCAAGTGCTGAAGGGTCTGGTAAGGTGTCAGGGCCCTGAGGGCACCCACTGGCTCTGCAACCACTTCTTCCTCCCAAGAGACTCAGCTGTTGGTGCTCATGGTCAGCTCTGACCTCTGACTTGGCTTTTCCTCAAGGATTCTGGTGAAACAGAGGTAGTAGTGAGAGTAACTAAACAGTTCACAAAGTATTTTAAGGGATGCAAACTAATTTCTGTGTGTTACAAATCTAACACAGCTATGCAACGGTATGCCACAGAAACATCTCATGCTGCCAGTTTTTGTTACTGAAATTACAGTTATTGGCACTTGAGCAGATTAGTAAGGACATTTTCTCTTTTCATTCTAATTTTTGCTAAGAAAAATAAGATGTCAGATGTTCTTCAAAATATTAATGCTTCATTAGACAATAGTCAAAATGAAGTTTATAAAGACTTTTCTATTATCTTTTTAATTATATGGCTTATGATTGGCTGCATATTTCCACAGCTAAACTTAGTACTATACATCAAGAAACAAAAAAAAAGTCAATTATAATGAAAAACATGTAAAGAAAATTCCTAAAACCATTACTACTTTACATCAATAAAATCCAATTTAAAATGTTCTTGAAAGCTGCTTTTTACAGAAAATTGCATTTTAGCTAATATTTTTTCTTTTCTTTTATTCAAAGAAGTAT
>NW_008825108.1:15180360-15205387 GCF_000699105.1 Pygoscelis adeliae | reverse complement strand
TGATTCGGGGAAAAGAAACTGATAGGGAAGACCATTGCACAAAGGCTAGGTAGAAAAGGTGAGGGTAGCTGAACTCTTTTCTCTGGGCACCTGAACGCCAACCAAAAGACATATGTGCAACATACAGGCACTCCTTAAGGCTGAAGTTACAACATTTTTAAGATGGGAAAAAAGATAACAGTTTATCAGGAGTGGCATCCACTATCTGAAGATTAAAATTTTCTAAAGGAAAATCTTGAAGTTGTGTAAGGTTATTGATTAAAATAGCCAAAGACACTTCCTAGAGTCTCAGTGTTACTGTGTGTTGAACTTTTGCCCACCTTATAAATCAGGACTCAATACTCTAGGTAATTAAATTACTGTGTCCACTGCTTCTCTGTACCAAAATGTCCTACGTTTTAATATAACATACTCTTCCAGCAAGATGAATACACTGGGTGTAAGGGGAAATAATTCCTTTCATATTTGAGCACTTCAGAGTCTAGCAGCTAAAAACTGAAGTCTGTTAGCATTGCACAGCAATAAAATCTCTAAACAGGCAAGGCTTGTGGGGAGAAGCTATCTTTTATTAGACCAACCAATACAAAGAGGAACATAATATCAGTGAAAGATACTGCCTTTCATCTCAGACCTTAACTTGTTTATATTCTTTGACAGTCACAGCTACCATAAGAATACATGTCTGCGGCTGAATGCTGAAGTCTCTAAAAGGACATTGCCACACACAGTAGCGCTCACGCCCACCTAGTATATTTGGATCCACAGCACAGTAGCAAGGGCTACTGTACAGGAGGGCATTAAAAAAAGAAAAAAAAAAAAATCTTTCCTTAAAGATATAATTGGAAGATTAAAAACCCTTGTATTATACATCACTTCACTCCTCCAGCTGAACTGATTCCCTATTTTAGTTTTTCCCAAATCGTGCATACAGTACTAGGCTTAGTACAAATTTCTTAGTAGGATAGTATGACCACTTAGTAAGATAGGAGCAAGCAAGTATTTCTCCGCTTCAAAAAGTTGATCGAAATTGAGTGGCTTGCCCAGTTAGTCAATCAGAAATAACTATTGGAGGGTGTTTAAGGAGGAATTCCTTATTTTTAACTATAGTGGTAAATAAGGAGAGGGTTGCAATTTTTCATATTTATCTAGGAATCTTAAGATAGCCTCAATAAAGGGATTTCTTGGTGTGAATTTATCTCTTATTCAGAAGCCATTTGAGAAATCCATTTCCTCGTTTTAATCCACAGTTCTGAATAAGCTTTCACACTGTTTTTTAACAACCTTCACCTGAATTGCATGATAATATGCCACTGTGTTGCAAGTTGCAAGACCGCCTAGCTTGGAAAGCCTATTTAATACTGATATGCAAATCCTTGTACTCTGTTTTCAGAGGAGCACCGTGCTGAATCTTTGTAGTGTGTGATAAAAATGCATGTGAACATGGATATAGAAAATTAAATTTGGGGAGTGTATACATTTTAATAGTAGCCTTTCTACCCACTTAAAAGTCTCCATATTCCCTACTTTGAGAGCTTCTGGTTTTTTACACTAAACTAATATATAATTTGCTTTAAAAAACATTATATTCTGTGGGATTAATACCTTTTTTTTAATCATTTATTTCACTTTTAACCCATTTAATCTAATAGTGTGTTTCATAGACCAACTGGACTTTTTCAGAAATTAGGATTCCCAACAACTGAGATTTAGCTATTTATTTCCCAGGGCAGTACAAAGCCCACATGTTTGGAATACTGTTCTTTTTAAGAGGGAAAGCATCAATCCTCACTCTGTTTTAGGCACTGGCTACATCAGAAGGTTGTTAGCCCACAAGCATATCTTAGGAGGGTCACCGATCTCAGGATCTTCTTTGTTAGCCTAGAATAAATCTTGATTAATTTGGATGTTCTAATCCAAATAGACTTCTAAGTCCACCAGCACTTTGGCAAGGACCTCTGCATCAATGCCTATCACTGTAATGGGTCCCTATAATCAGTAGTTCATTCAGTCTCTTTAGGCGCAATAGCCTTTGTTTCCTTCCATGAAAATGAATTTTCTCCTTCTCACATGATCTTATTGAATAAGTCTGTTATGTGTAGTATGCAATGCTCTATAAAATTGTCTGAAACTCTCATATTTCTTCTGAACTAGCTATCATTTGTCATTTTCTATTTCTGACTAGTGGGGTTGCTAAAATACCTCTTTTCTCTCAAGCTTTTCAGCTAGAAGCATATCTGCCTTGGTGCCTTTTGGAGTACTTTGTTATATTTATCTTAGAGTTTGTTCTGCTTTACTGACTTGTCATAAATCCAGTTAATCTCAAACCGTCTAAACTGTTGTGTAATTTATTTATTTTTCTTTATCAATTTATGTTTGCATTCCAGGCCTGAAAAGATACTGTCAGATAGTGTTCATCCATGGATCCCAGGTTGTTTTCTTTTTTGTGGGTAGTTTGCTTTTTACAGCTGGGGAACTTTTCTAAAACAATCATCTTTATCACTGCTTTGCCTGAATAGGATTTATCTTCTGTTACTTTACATTTTCTTTAATATATTTTTAAAAATTCACACATAATTCTTTTATTCTTAAGGAAACATAGACCACCATTTCAGTTTGTCTCTGCAAGGACTGTATGTTTTGATTCCTGGTGTTTTAACACTAAATATGCTATCAAGTATTCCAGCTAACTGACTACTCCTATGGACAGAGGTAACTTGATTTTCCTGAATATTGGATTTATAGGATAAACCAGTCCTAGAATAAGTCATGATAAATAAGTCATGATAAATCAGCCCTTGAATTTGAATCATATGACACAGAATCATATGACACAGACTAGTAAATATATTCCATAACTTTCAAATATAATTTGGATATTCCCCTGCACTTGAACCAAGAGTAATTTCTTGTCTCAACATTTCCCCAAAATCCTAAAAAGCTACAGAACAATAAACAACAAAAAAAGACAGACAATTGTGAATGTACAAGATCAAGGTTAGGGTGGCTATGGGTATTAATTTTCACTGTGAATGATTCTGGATTAGAATACGGCTGCTCTCTTCATCTGTCTTTTAAAACAAAATAAGTATGTTTAACCAATAAAGCTGCTATTTGACTGGCTTGGAGAACATTATGGTGCCTGACTCTTACATTCAGGCATTTTTCATCACCATCCCACAAATAGGTTTTTTGCAACAGTTCAGTGCAACATTCATCTTTCTTTACTGCTTGTAAAAAACTTTATTTTGACAGAGACATTCAAGCCTTTTAATAGTTATAGAATATTTTTTATTGGTTCACTGATTCCAATCTAGTTTACCATATTCTTTCATTCTTTTTATTTTGGGACTATAATTCCATTCTTGTCACATGGGCCCTGCCAATATTTTCATAGACTGCTAAGTACTTATCATCAGTTGTAATAACATGTGTATTTATTAACACTTTCTTCACCTCTTTTTCATACTTTTTCACTGAGATTTGTTTTTTTAAATGTGAAAACCATGAGCCTTTTCATGCACACTCAAGACTGCCTATATCTCACCAATGTAATACACCACAGAACTAAGGTCTAGCAGTATCCACAAGAGAAAGGTTTTGCTTAATAAGGAGCTTTTTTCCCCAGAGAGATACCAAGTGAAATATTCTGAAATATTTCTGAAGTTCAAAAGAGAAGAATTTCCAGCTTCACTGACCTTAAACAACCATTTTCCAATGAAAATGCTTCTCCACAACCAGTGGAGTTCAGAAGCAGTTTATTTTACTTTTAACAATTTGTTTAATAAATTTCTGAATAGGTTTTGACTCTGTAAATGTAGAAAGTTACTTCATGCCTATCTGAAAAATATAAGAAATGCCACTTTGCTTTCTACTTAAAGAATTTATCGCTTTACCTTTTGTATTGCAGTATTTTACTACCTAGTATGCTGTGTAAAAAATAAAATTAAATCCTGGATAATATGTCTTTGGATTGAATATGTCTTTAAAAAAACCTTTCCAGCTAAGATATGATTTTCCAAAGCCAAAACAAGAAATTATTTCTCACCAGATATTTTTATCTTAGCCACTGTGTTTGGGATCTGAACAGAGGGGTACTCCATTATAAAGATTTTTGATTTATCCAGTTTCTGTAGTGAGTAGAATGGTGTTGAACATATGACTTTTTGTAAAAGAAAATCCCAATGTTAAATCTAGGGGGTTCATTTCCCTTAAACTTCTAAAACTATTGTGTTTTAGGGAGGCAAATGGATTACTTCATTTAGCATTTGCTGATTTGTAAATAGGATCGTTTTATTAATGAATTGTAGTGGTACCTCCACCTTGTCCCAGTCTTCAGAGGCATAATGCTTCTTTTAACTCCCAAGCCACACAAATGAGCCAAAGGGTACATTCACATTGCCTATTCTGTCTTGATTTCTATTTTAACTTCTGTCTACCTTAACTTTTAGAAATGGCCCTGCCAATGTACTTAACACAAGTTCCAGCTGTTTGACTGTCATAAATGCACCTTAAGCATATAAAATTATGGCAAGTCCACTACCTACTGTGCAATCTATAGTGGCATTATAAAACATCAGAAAATTAGAAACATTTTGTTGTTTCCAGTGACAGTCTTGCTTACCTTATTAATAAATTTATCAATGAAGATCCCTATCAGACATTGTGGTTGCTTTGTGCTACCCCATAGATATTAGAACTGGACTATCCTTAACAGGGAAAACTAATAACAGCGTAGCTAGAGCTATTTTAAACTCAACAAAAGAATTTATGCAAAATTATTTATGCTTTATGAAAAGAAAAAAAGTTAAGTAGAAAGGAGTAACAGCATAAAGAATTTCCTCACTTTCAGGATTGGGGAAACTGTGTGTTATGATTTATTTTAGAGTAAAAGTATGCTATTCCTCCTGCTCTTTCCACAATAAGCACTTTTGTCACCTCAAGAATGTCCAATATTTTTACATGTAGTGAAAATCATGGCTTATTGAAAATCATGCCATACAACCTATTGAAATTTTGTTGATTCAGGTGTAGTGTTTGGCATTAAGGGCACTATTTTCATCTATCAAAGTGCACAAGTCATACTACTTAGCACAATCAAAAGTAGTGTTAAACTTTAAATGTTTAGGATTTCAAGATTCTTTTTTAGGTAGGTAATTTCTGTTCTTCCAATAAAGAAGACTCATATGTCTACAACAGCTCCATTTTGCAGTACTATCGTTCAGTCATCTTCTTCTACCTTTGATCCAGTCATCACGAGAATGTGTATTTCTCTATGGTAATGCAAAATAAGTCTTAATGTCAGTTAAATGAGTCCAGATTTTTTTTATTGCAGTGCTGTCAAAGTGGTAGATAGAAAGACATGGATCAACATTCATCTTTGTTGGTTAAACTCAGAAAAAAATTAAGGTGCCTATGATTGTTACTCACTCTCAGCTCTACTGATATGATATATAGAGCATGAGACCTATGATTGTTACTCACTCTCAGCTCTACTGATATGATATATAGAGCATGAGAGAGGTTCATTAGCCAAAAATCTTGCTACAGTCTGACTCTGAAATGTAACCTGAACAGTGTGTTTGGCAGATTATTAAGAATATGCACTATCCTTGCAAAAATACTGGCAGCCCTTAGAAATGTTTGTCTTTGTCTGATTTTTGAGAAGCCTCTTTATGCTTTTTTCTCCTGTAAGCAAGACATATTCACCAGTGTACTTGAGCAGACTAAATTCTGAACGCCTTCATCATACAAAACCTTCCCTTTAAACATTTTTATTGCTGTGTGATGAAATGCACATACCAGATTCTTCCAAGTTAGGTTAGTACTACTGGTGAGGAGTAAAATACAAAACTTTTTAAGAATTCTGAGATAAATGCAGAAATTTGCCACCTGACAGAGTCCTTCATTAAAAATTATTAATTAGTTTTAAAGCATATTCCATTCAGATTTCTTTACTGCTTGCCTTTACTAAGGATGCCACTTAACAACATTCACTTTTGAAAGCCATCTTTACAGTGGAAGTGGCTAGTTTAATATCAAAGTGGAAATGTTTACCAAAGAATGCAGCAGTCAAAAAAACCAAGCAAACATGAACAATTAGAAACATGAAAATTACCAGTTCAGAGAAAACAGATTTTATATCTTCACATTTCATATAATATTTGAAAGAAAGGAAACCGCATTGTGCAATTCAAAACAATTGTAAGCCCCCAGCCAAAAGTCTTCTCGCAAAGCCATCATAAATCTCTACCCAACATTCAGACTGTAAATGTACATCCTCCCATCTGTTCACTTCTGTCCTACATACCTTCAAAGTACAGCCAGCCCTGGACCCTAAAGGCAGACAGATCTCCACTGTGAACCAGAAACATCACTGCTTCCTCCTATGTTTACATGGAGAATTCAGGTTTATGAATCCTGAATTTCAAGAAGATTAATCACCACATATCTTGAGCACCATTGTCCCCATAAGCCATTAGTATTTCCTGGTGTGTGTGTCAAGACACAAAACTCAAAGGTTGACTGAAAAACTCGTCCCAAAACTGTCCTTGGTTTATAAAAATGACCTAGATAATCTACTGCAACAGGACAAACAGTTGCATATAGACCATCACCTGGTCCTTTTCTCAGACTGCTCATGTCCACCCAGAATTGTCTGTGTCTCCCACCAGCTTTCCTTCTCCTGACTTTTTTTTTAACAATCCTACTTGCTCAAGTGACTGAGATAGGTGACCTGCACTGCCACAGAGACTATTAAGATAATTTTGGCAGATGTCATCTTTGTCCTGGTTTTCATATATATCTGAAAGGAATAGTAATAACATAAAATTCCTCTTTTTTTTCCAGAAAAATATTCATCTTTCAGAGTGTCATGGAAGAGTGGAATGCACCTCTCTCCAAAGAGAGAAGCAGCAATATGTTTTATTGAGGTAAAATAACAATTTGACAGAGTTCAATGAATTTGATGGAATTTGAAAAAGTTGTTTAACAGTGGTTTACCAAGGTTCAGTAAGTTTGATGGCAAGATTCACTCTATTAATTACTGCATGGAAGAAACATACAAAGGAAAATTGAGTTAGAATCAAGTTAGTAGGATTCGCACAGAGACCGGGGACGAAAAGGGTAAGGAAGACCCTCCCATTCAGTCACGAGGTTCAGAGATGACCCCTTTGTTTTCTAAACTCCTGATGGAGTTTAGGTGTGGCTAGGTCCAATCTTAGTCTCAGATTTGGACAACGGTTTATGTCTAATGGAATTATCTATACAAAGTTTATAGTAATTAATATTTAATAGCTACATGGATTAGTAATGTTTCATTAGTATTAATTCAGCATGCAACCAGTCACTTACCAAAGATCTGCCATTGGTAAAAGGTCTCTCTGCCTCAAGGAGCAACCTTGAGAGGCATCCCAGCTCAAGGGGAGATCACCACCATGCAGCCACACTGCTTAGCAGGGAGAACTCAAAGAAGGCCCACTTAGGCTGTCATATTTATGGAATAAAGTGGTTGGCTCGTAGTCAAATTGCATGCGATGGGAAAGGTATGCATGAGACTCCTTGTACCTACAACTCTCTTTGTTCCTTGATAGATGAGTCTTGGAAAAGCCATACGCTATTAATGTGTTAATTGCATGATTGGTGTTCCAAGCTCATATGCATCAATGCTTACTGTGTCACTCTATTCCTTTGTGGGTTTTTAGAGGAAAGATTGGAACCAGAGGATTTCTTAGCCTGGCTACAGCTCAGGCCTTTACCTCCTTTGGAGCCTGTACCAAACTACCACTAGTTTGGTTAAGGGGTCGAGTGCATCCATCACACAGAGTAATTCTGAAAATGTTTTCTGGCTAATTTTCAAAATCTAAGTTCGAAAGTAACATGAGATAAAACTTAAAAGGGAATAGTCTTGCAATCTTAACAATGGAACAACAACAAGGACTTCATTAAAAAGCAGTGGTAAAGTGTATGTCATTGTAGCCTAACATTACTAAGTGTGATGCCCTCATTTTCTTCAGAACTAAATAACACATCTGTTTTCACATCTCATTTGAGAACGTATTTCCCTCTATGGCATTTTATTAAATTTGATATTGTGTTGTTGCGCAGTGGAATTACAATGCAAAGATACCACACAAAACAGAGCTGTCGTTGCTCTGCTGTGAAGCAGATGTCAAGTTCAGTTTCTTTCTTGATAAATTCTTGATTTTTCATTTTTTGAGGAAACTGAAACACAGACATTGGTGCTGTAAAATTCTGCTCATGTAGAAATAAGGCAGTGTTAAGACGTTTGTTAACAACCTGCTTCCCTTTTACAAAAGAAAACTGATGAAAAACTAATGAAAACTAAAGAAAACTATCAAGAGGAAAAGGTTGGAGTGAGTCTGCTTAAACAGCAGTCTGAGGAACATGATGGAGTGTATTTTTTGTTAGAGTTTAATTCCATTCTCCAGTTTTTGATCTCACTGACACCAGTGTTACTTCATTGACTCCACCATTTCTCTTTATTGAAAGGCCAGTTTAGCCCAGCTCTATCTATTTAAGCATGCTGTTGTCCAACAGTCATTGGGATCTAAACATTAGCTTAAACTGACCTGTTAAATAGAGACATGCACATTTAGGTGTTCTCTGGAACTGAAGCTGTATGCAGGAAGGAGCAGGAGGAGAGATGGAGAGAAGAGGGAGAGACAAAAAAAGAGAGATCATAGGTCCATGAGCAGTAAGAAAAATCCAAAGTTTTTCCTTGTAGTTTTTTTCCAGTTGAAAAAACCCAGCATAATTTTTCCCAGCAGAGCAATGAAAAAAAATTCTCATCTCTGTAACACAGTGCCACATCAAATTTCTCATTGGATATATTTTTTTCTTTTAGCTCCTTTCCTTCTGTGGATGTGCTAAGAACCTACCACAGCTTTCAACCAGAGCTGTAGCAGCCGTCTCTCAGCAGGATACGACCATTGCACCTGGGGGAGCAGGTGGTTTCTCTTTCAATGGGAATTTCAAGATTAAAAAAAAAAGTTCTCTCTAGAAGTTAGCAAAGCCAAAGCCTTTTGAAAGGGGAGACAGAAAACCAGCCTGTTCCTCACAGAAGAACTGCTTGCCAGGCTAGTTGTCTGGAACAGAGAAGACCAAGATGCAAGCCCTCGCTCCATGTAGCCCACACCAAGGACAGGATGCTAGATGAGTAGCTACTCTGTCTCTAGTTGGCCTAATTAATAGTGCCAACAAATGGACAGTGATACTGAGATCAAGATACTAGCTGGATTGCCACAGTCAGGTCTCTCACTCAGGATACACAAGTTTGAGAAATCAGTCTGAATCTGAGAAAAAACAGTCTGATTTTGTTTCCTGGCATCCTGGTTTCTTGTATCACACCCTGGTATTATGTTACTGGCCACGCTGGTTACGCAAGTCCTCAGTGTGACCAGAAATCCTATCCATCCATTCCAAATCTGCATATGATGACAACAAAAAGTTTCTGTCTTTGACTTTTGTTGCCTGATTTTCACCTGAAAACTCCCAATTATCACTATCTACTGCACCAGATACATACTGCTTGCCTGACATCTCCAGCTTGAAAATTCAACCAGTGGCTATAAATTCCTTAAATCTCGATATGACACAGGCTAAACAGCATACCTGTCACTTCTTTATACATTCATGTGCAAACACGTATCTTACTTTCCACAGAAATGTTCAAGATTTTTTGAAAGTGACACTTTCTACAGAAGCTTCTGTTTTCCCGTGAGCTATTTAGAAACCCTGGATCAGTTGACTTTCAAAGTTAGGCAAACTATTACTGTCAGTCTTGAATGTCTCTAATCTCATTCTGCTTTGTCTTCCTTCCAGAAGTCTTTAATTAAGGACATTATTCCGAAGCACTAGTGTCTGAATACGCCAATGAAAATTCATTTAAATGACTCAGCTTCTGAGAACAAATTTGTTTCTTTTTAAACAAAGAAACACTAGGCCTTTATGAATGCAGAAAAGCAAAAGGTTTAGAACAATCTGTTCAAATTTTGTGAGCTACTTCCAAGTTTTGCTTGCTGCCAGTTAGTCTGTGGTTTTCTCAATCTGCTGAAAGCTAAGCATAAGTCAAACTCTTTTGCTTTTTATCCTGAGAAGTTCATAAATCACAACTTTATCGACGGCTTTTGCCACTGTAACTTGCTGACTTCCTATAACACTAATTGTCTTTCATCTTCCTGTGAAATACTTACATTTTCAGAAAAAAAAAAAAAAAACCCAGAAACCTTTAGTGGTGGAGTCATTTCCATCTAAGTAGAAAATATGGCTAAAACAAACCATTAGACAAGCTTTGTAACAACTGCTGCAATCCATGGCAGGGACCTAAGGAAAACAGATTAGATCCACAAAGCACATCTCTTGTCGCTGTCTGCAGAGTCTAAAGAGAATGGATTGTTTCATTTCCTGGATTCATGGATCCCTAATGAAGTATAATTGTATCTCCGTGATGGTTTCATGCTAATTGAAGGAGTCTACAGAGGAAACCAGCTTCTGAAAGGAATTTTTTCAAATGGGCCGTTAGCATTAGTCTTCTTTCAAGGTAGTTACTGCTATTCTTACCACCACCATTTCTATCATCAGTCTCATCTTTTCAGAGAACACAGAGACATAGGAATAACGAGCACATAGTGGAATTTTTATAATATATAAATATTAATCTTTTAATATCTTTTTGCAAACAAGTCATGTTTTTAATTGGAATACAAATTTTCATTAGCTTTCCTACACTGGCATAAAGTCAGCCTCGCATTCCCATGCTACACAGTTCTAGGCCATATTTTCTATACCCTCTCTCTTTCATTTTCTTCCTGAGCCTTAATACAGTAGGGAAGTTCCTGTGTTGATCCAGACTGGGAGACCACTGTACATCAAGGACCTAGTGACCCACACAACAGTTAATCTGGGCGGGCACAGGTCTGTGCCGTGCTGTGCTGTGTCCAGCGTGGCCTTCAGGTTGTGTCACGCTGCACAAATCCTTGACCAGAGGATGAGCTCTGCCAGCTCACTGTAATGGAGGAACCTGCAGGCAGCTCCCACTTTCTGCTGGCAATTATACCACCTATGTGGCCTTGCCTTCATCTAAAAGTGCAGCAAGAAGTTCTCATTGAAACATCCTTTATGAATAGAGTTGTTTTCTTGTAAGCAAATTTTATAAAAGCTCAAATAACCAAAAAGGAGAGGCTTCCCTCCATGGATGGGATCTGCACAGCATGCCGTGGGAAAAACCATCCAGGGTCTGTCCAATGCTGCACGAACACGGGGTTCCCAGTAGCTGAAGGGATGTAAGATATACTCACTATCTATATTCCTCTTCTTATTCTGTCTAAACTGTTATTTCATTAAGCCATTTGTTACTGAGTCTTTCCTGTTGAGATCCAGACAGAACCCTGCACCACCTCTCTCCCTTTCTCCACCTGCCTGGTGCAGAGCAGGCCCGTTTGCTATTTCTACTTCTGACTTCTTTTTTCATTCCAAAATTGTTAATTACAGATGCAGAGAACAAAGCCAGGCCCTTTCTAACTATTTTTCCTCCATCTCCTCAGACAAGCTAATTATTCTGGCACTAAGGCTACACCACAGAGATTTTGGAATTGAAAAGAAGCTGCAAGGCAGAGGTGGTGTAAGCTAGGTTGCCTTCTTCATGACAGTGGAGGGTTAAGATCTGACACACTCATTTTACTTACTGTGGCTCAGACACTGAATAGTATCTTCTTATACTGTGACAACATAATCCATTTTCATTACATCACTGTAACCTCAGACCCCCTTTATACTGCTGAGGCAACATAAATTAGCCTTAATGTGGCTGTACACATAATTCACAGGGGTTTTGAACTCCCTTTACTTGGCCACAAAGTACAAGCAGACCCTAATGTAAGCCAAAGTCTATCCTGAAACCTCTTCTAACTGCATGCTTTGTTTTTCTCTGCTGAGGAAGAGTTCTCACAGTATTGTGAATAACCGCAGCCCTTCCTTCACATTCCTTTTAACCTGGAGAAAAGAAGGCTCAGGGGGAATCTCATCAATGTGAACAAATATTTGAAGGGAGTGTGTAAAGAGGACAGAGCCAGGCTCTTTTCAGTGGTGCCCAATGACAGGACCAGAGGCACTGGGCACAAACTGAAACATGAGAGCTTCCCTCTAAACATCAGGAAACACTTTTTCACTGTGAGGGTGACCGAGCACTGGCACAGGTTGCCCAGGGAGATTGTGGAGTCTCCTTCCTTGGAGATATTCAAAAGCCATCTGGTCATGGTCCTAGACAACCTGCTCTAGGTGGCCCTGCTTGAGCAGGGGGGTTGGACAAGGTGACCTCCAGAGGTTCCTTCCAACCTCAACCATTCTGTGATTCCTCATCCTTGGCAGAAAGCCAGGCTAGTCCCCATCCCTGTTTTATCTCCCTTTTTTGAAGCTGAACTGAAGAGCCTCAATAAGCCACACTCAGCAGCTTGTGCGAAGGAGAAACTTCAAAAGTCTGAAATCCAATGACTGCTGGGTTATAACAGTAAATCACAAACACATATAGAAAAACTCTATATATTTGGTAATTGTTACTAGTTACTGTACCCAAGTTTGTGATAAGTTCATCCCTCTTGTTGTGAAAAACAGCTACTTACCCCCATCACAGTAAGCATTTTCTCATTTACCACCTCCTAGGAGCTAGATAAACCTGCGGGCTATTTCAGGGTGATAAAATATTGGTAGGTTCTAGGAGATGATTCCTCATGTCACATATTCCAACATGTGCTTATCTATATCTCTTATGTACAAACCTCCCCTACGCCACTCTTGCTGACAGTCTTCAGAGGTGTCACAGGTTAAATGACCATACGAAAAAGTATGCTCACATCCCCCAACTATTTGTTTAGGTTCTGCCCTGGAGTGATTGCCTTTGGGTACATAAAAGCACTAACAAAAAAAGCATCATCAGTCTGGCAACTTACAGAAAATACATGCATTTAAGAAACAGCCAGTGTTTAAGAAACTCTTTCAAAATCTTTTTTCTTATACAGCTATCCCCGATGACCAGTTATACAGAAATTCTTGAGTATACATGGGAAAAAAAATACTTTCAGACATCATTTTGTTACTTCAACTTTTACATTGACTTCTTCAAAAGAATGACATTTTAGTTCTGTGGAAAAACTATGCACACTAACCATTCTGTTCTTTACAATACTTCTTTGGAAAGTATATCTTGCCTATGCCTCCCCAGCTGACTCCATAGCAAAGTTAAACTTCACTCCTTTTCAAACACTTTGGAGTTTTCCTTATTTTTATAGAGAATTAGAGAGGTGGCTCTGACTGAATCAAATTATGCTCCAAAATCTTTTGAAGAGAAGTTCAGTCTCTCTAGGCATTCACAATCCTCTTCTCTAGGCTGAAAAAGCTGACAGAAAGGTTTAATCAGGTTTGATCAAAGGATCTCTCTTCCAGGATCCAGATTTCCGTATGTACAGTAGAACTGGAATAATGAACATTAACACAGTCAGTAATGTATATGTTTAAAAGGAAAATAATTCTAGGATTTTTTTTATCTTAGAAAGTGTGTGTATAGTCCATGTTTCTAAATCTGCAGACATGATTCAATGCCACTACATGTCGTCAAAGCACTTAAAGTTTCTATAAATTATTACAATTTCAACAAAATGTCACATTTAGAATTTACAATTCGAAGACATACAATGGAAAATAAAAAAAGTAGATAACATAGATAACCAATCATGACAGTTAAAAATTAGAACAGGCATTGAGGGGAAAATAAACACCATAACTGTTTATGAAGGGAATTTGTACATTTCCATTTTTGTTGGCTCAGATGTTTTTACCATCCCTGGAGATGCTGTTTCACTTTATCAGCTCCTGATTCTACAGTTAAGATCCTACCACAGAAAGCCCAGAACCCCATTGAAGTCAACAGAGTTCTTCCTGGGCACCACAGCTCAGCTCTATTTTATCACCTTGAAGAGTTAGTATCTTTTGACTGCCTAGCCATACAAAGCAATTCCATTAATCTGAAGGAAAAAGTTTCTCAGGAGTGTGGTGGTTGGAATTATTACTAACGATTTATTAAAGAACTGAAATTTTGTTTTGAAGGCTCCAGAAATGTCTGAAACAAATGTTGCTGAAACTTTCCAATTACATATTTAATACATCCATTAATCCGATCAAAAACATTGACATCTTAATGTTCAGGTTTTTTCTTCAAAAAATTGATATATTGTCAATCCAAGCTTCCACTGCAGGCCTACTCTCCCCACAGAAAGATCACTACAGCTAAGTCCAAATTGCATTTGTTCACCCTCAACCCTGCAATGCTATCAATTCACTTCTATACCATTGCCAATTATTTGTGCTGAGACATCCATTTTCAAAAAGCACATAAATTAGGTCCTCAGATTCCCTGTTGCAGCAAGATCTCTCTGGCTATGTGTGGGCGATGCTTCCACTTTTAGCCATCTGATTTTAGAAATGTCTCAACCTGAGGAGAGAACCAAAAGCTGTATTTTGAGTCACTGGACACCATCAGTTTGTAACAAATGCTGAAAATTAGTTTCAAGACAAATCTCAAAATTTAGCTACCAAAACTGGTATCTATTCTACTAGTATATTATTGGCAGGTGTATCTTCTTAGTGAGATGAACTGTAGTCTGCCTGCCTTTACAAACCAGTGTGAATGTAAAGCAAGCCTTACAACCAGCTTTGAAATTGGACTATAGTATCCATTGTTACATTGGTCTTCATTTTACACATAAATTAGTGTGCCCTAATAAGCTGCTTTTGGTATTTAACACTCCTATCCAAAATATTAAGTAACTTCAGCTTCTCTAAATTATTATCAAATACATCATATTCTGTAAATTGGTGGGCCATATTTACAATCTTGATCTTTCCCTTTCAACTGAAGCAATTGATTTCCAGTTTTTCAAGTTGTTATTCACCTGACTAATTCACTCTTAATTATTGAAGTAATGTCATGAATGCCAACAAATTACATGTGGTGGGGAAGAAGTCCAAACACTTTTCCCATCACATTTAGTGATGTAGTCCAATCAAATTTGTGTGAGCAGGGCTGGAGCGTGGCATGCATAAAACACAGCTGATCAACAGGGCTCCAACAACACCAGCTCTGTGGATGAATCATAAGGCTGGGACCTAAGAGAGTATTTTCCACGTGGCTGTTCATTGTTTGTTTGCTTAAGTAATGTTTCAGGGATTTTTTAACACCCATTTCTTCAATTCACATGTTGTGTTTTTTTGTTTTGGTGGTTTGTTTTTTTTTTTTTAATAGTCAAAATGCTTTGCAGGTGATACAGAATAACTTTATCTACTAGGCCACACATTTTCACTAATCAGCCAAGGAACTTGAGGCTTTAGAAGTAGCCACAGGAGGGTTCTCCTACCATTTCTTTATCACAATGGTAAAATAGATGAAATTTTTAAAAAATATTCCATGTTTCCGATTGTTTCCTGCCAAAAACATTGTGTGTACAAAGATGCATGCAAATCAAATGTAATGTTGTATACAAAAAAGTTATTTTCATTCTTCTAAGCTGTAGATCTAACTTTGTGGAAGACTCTGCCTTACCTGGGTTAACACTTAACCCTGCCAATGGCAGGATTTCCAGAGAGTTGTCCATGGCTATGAACTTACTTAAATATGCTATGAACCCAGAGCAAATATATCACTGACATAGTGATGATCTAGTTACTCCTGAGAAAGTGGCAGAGCCTACACAAACACATCCTTACCCAATATCTGATTGAATTAATAAACTTAGCTGTTAATCATCTGTTATACTTTACAAGAACATGTTCATTATCTGATTATATAACTCCAAAAGAGGTGTTGTTCCGTTACATTATATTTATATATTATTGTATAAGGACATTTTTATACATTGTACAAGTATAAACTAACTCCTTTTTGTCCATAAATTGTTAGCAGTTCAGATGTGTATAAACTATTTATAGATGCAACTGATACTTCATGAAAGCTTTCTGAAACTGGCAAATTCTTAACTCCTGAATGCAACTAATTTCCATATTTGGTTCAATTTGTATTGCAGCTGACTTTTCATTGCGTCTTCAAATTAGTATGAAATGTTAAATTTGCTGGATTTTTTTAAAGATTCTTTTTTTTGGTGTTTCGACTATGAGTACTTAATTGTGTTTGCAATTAAGTTAACATGAAAGGCTTAATAATCAACCATTTTGTCCTCTGAATCAGAAAATGTTAAGGTTTTTTTAGTAGAAATGATAGATTATGAACCACTAAAGGGTTTGGGTTGTACTGAGTTCCTTTTCAACTCATACACACAACTTGCTCCTGGAACATCAGGTAAGGTACTTTTTGGATGCTCACCTTATTACCTTGAAACATCTGTACGTGCCAAAAGCGCTTCTCTGTAAATATGTTGCTTTAATGCTTAGTAAAGCTCCTTTCTGTCAAATGGGGCAACGAATCCAAATTCCCTTGGATTTTAAGTGATTCTCCCCTCATGTTTTTAATACTGGAAATTCTATGTGACATTAAGTTATGTGAGGCTTTTTTCAGCTGAAACACGAGGAAGAAAGTGACAGTCACTGGAACTGCAAAAAGCCGAGTGCAATGACTGCCAAAAAAGTCATGTGTATTGCAGGCTGGCTAGAACATAAAGTCTATCTAAAGGCCAGTGGGGATGAGACGCTTAGCTGTGAGAAAGTGGAGTTAAGTCTACACCAAGTTATTCTTATCCAAATCTAACTGAATTACCAAATGTATCTCTTTATCTTCTATTATTGTTTATAAAAATTTGTTATCACATCTTTATGATTGCATAAATTCATACCACAAATGTTTTTACAAGTGCTTAAATATATAAAAATTGGATTTTGTGTGTGTGTGTGTGTATATACACACATAGTAAAGGTGTTGTACCTTATCTGATCCTAGATCGCAATCCCATTAATAGGATTTCTTTATTGTTACTAGTAGTTTAGCTAAGTAAAGAGAACTGAGGCACGGAAAAAAACCTCTCAGGATATAGATCCAGAGCCTAAATGTTTGTATTTCTTTCAATCCAAGAAACCTTGATATATTTGAGGTAAACCAGAGGATACATCTTAATAACAGGTAAGAAAGGAAAGCTTTGGCATCAGCTTTCTGAGGCAGAAGCCAGTCATGACAATACATATATTTCTGTTTTATGAGTTCCTGCATTTACTGAAGAAGGAAATTTTCAAAGGAAGGTAGACATCTAAGTAAGTCCCACTGAAGCTGGGTGTTCAATTCCCTTAGTATGGGAAATTCTACCCACAAATGAAAATATTTTAATATAATCATTCTGACTTTATATTATGAAAATAAGATAATACATTAAATTCTCACTGATGGTAGCTAGTAATATTATTCTTCACTTTCTATAGTTTATCAATTCTCCTGATTATTCTTAAACATAAAATATAATAAAACTTCATAGATTTAAAAAGACCTGTCATGATATAGAAAACAATCGATGAAGCAGGGGAATGAGCTGTTTACAAATGCAACTGAAAATCAAGAAAAACAAATATTCTGTTTGATAAAAACCAATCCTTGCATTTCATTTTTAAGCAAAATAAGTGAATCAGCATGGCTGAACTGTCAGGCTTTAATTGCTCCAAAAGTCTAATGACAAAGGGGGAGAAGTGCCAGAAATTCACATGATTTATTATCTTCCTACACTTCAGTTTCAAGCAAATGTATAATCCCAGAGGGATTCTCAACCACTTCCTGACAGCCCCTCAGCATTGAGTTAATACACAAGGTAAAAGAAAATTTAATGTAGAGTATCAGAATTGATTAATGGAAGTCATGTCAGCTGTCAGTCCTCTGCAAACTAATTAGGCAAAGCACTCAAGAAAACTTGGTGCTGTGTATGAAGGTTGCCATAAACTTTAAGGGGGACAAATAACAGTAGATTATTATTTAAAAAAAAAAAAAATTAAAAATGGAAATTTTTCCTTCGATGTCTAATATGTATTTATTTGGCCAACAGATTCCTGCAAAGAAACTAGGATATTAGTCCTACAAATTCATTCTAAAGATTTCTGTTTGAGTTTTTTAATCTGTGGAGTAACTTTTTACTTCGAGGCCTTTGTTTGTTTCTTAAACAGAGTTCTAAAACACTACTGAAGCAATAAAGCCCAAACAATTCTAGGTAAAAATAATCTCATCCACAGTGTAAGAATTGATGTTAGTATGAACTAATTCATCCTACTGCATGCCAGGACTACTGAAGACTGAAATATTCTGTCTTGAAAGAACCCCCCTCTAAGCATGCCCAAAAATCAAACTCTGTAGACATTGACATGCTCTTGGTCTTGAACCATGTTGGAGGTGTCATGGGAGAGGACATAGTATGCCAAGGGAAAACCATGTAAATGCTTCATATAGGACAACCTAGAACATCTTATCAAACAGTTTGAATGTCCATACACCCAGGAACATCTACAGCTGCTGCTGCTTTTTTTTTTAATATTGCCTATCTTATAAAGCATCAATGAATCCTTTTCATCATTGAAGCCTTTAGTCACAATACAGGGCATTCGTGAATATTATTCTGTCAAAAATATTGGGACTCAGTTCAGCCCCTCCATCTATTGAACAGTTTGAGCTATTGCACTAGTACCAAGTACTTCTATGGAGTGACATCACCTCTATTGCAGAAAAATATCACCTTACAGTATTTTCTCTATGGAAAGCACGGCTATGTGGAAGCATCAGAAGTCAGAGCTCACTGCAGCTCCTAACTGTGAGCAGAACTGATAAGTCTGCTCCATTCACATTGCCTTTATTTTGTGATGTATATCCTACACATCGTCCCACATGGGACCTTTACTGCACTACTGGAGATCAAAAGCCAAGCCCAGTGTATCCATGCAACTTTTCCATGCCATGTTTTCCCAATGAAAAACAGTTGAAGTTCATAGGCATCTTGAGCTAGTGAGGCAGATGTCCACAAGCCACTGGCATCACTCTTAAAATGCTTCTTGGTCTGCCTGATAATTGCTCTTCCTGGGGTTGGGTCAGCTCAGCCCTTCAATAGCTGAATCCATGACTTCCCTAGTGTCATCCACCCCTATAGAGTATTCCCAGCTTCATCAGCCTGTCTCCAGTCCTTGTCCATGAACCAGATCCCATCTGAGACAATATGGCAGGCATATGTGAAATCACACATGGCCCTGCTATGCTTAGGGACTCCACCTCGTACTGAAGTTTCAATGCAAACATGCTTGACAGCCTAGTTCTTGCGTAGTATGCCAAGTGCCATTTCTGCTTAAACTTCCCTGGAGTCTGCACTTTCCCTAGAGTCCACACACATTTGGAAAAGCTGTAAACATAGAGAACAGACCTTAATGAATGAGTGGAAGATTTTCTTGTAGCTGGTTTTGTCACACCTTTTCTTCATCCACAGATCCCAATCCCTCGTTTGTCCTTTTAATCCTTCTTTACGAGATCACTAGACCACCTCTCAAAGCTACAGTTTGCAAGTCCAGCTCTAAATTCATCAGTTCCAGGACACCTCGGACTCCCAGTCACTGGAGATGCCACACAAGAGCAAAAGAGAGGCTCCAGTTACAAGTTTGTTGTTCTGGGATTTTCAAGGGAATTTCTTCCACAGAATGGGATTTTCAGAGCTTCCACAATGGAGACTTTGGGGACACATCCCTTCTGCCTGTAGACATTTCAGTCCATAGAAAGAGTCTGGGGATGACAGATCAGGTGTCCACTGTGTTTTGTATCCACATGTCTGAGAAAGAGACAGGGAGGTGTCCTGTGAGGGACTTTTCTTTGACCGTGGTCTCTATGAATGAGAGGAGGAAAGTCCTGGATACTAACGACTGGGGCAAATTGCCAGAATGAAGTCTGTGGCGTCTGATATGCTACATATGCAGACGACACCAAGTCGGGCGGCAGTGTTGATCTGCTCGAGGGTAGGAAGGCTCTCCAGAGGGACCTGGACAGGCTGGATCGATGGGCCAAGGCCAACTGTATAAGATTCAACAAGGCCAAGTGCCAGGTCCTGCACTTTGGCCACAACAACCCCATGCAGCACTACAGGCTTGAGGAAGAGTGGCTGGAAAGCTGCCTGGCGGAAAAGGACCTGGGGGTGCTTGTTGACAGCCGGCTGAACATGAGCCAGCAGTGTGCCCAGGCGGCCAAGAAGGCCAATGGCATCCTGGCCTGTATCAGAAATAGTGTGGCCAGCAGGAGTAGGGAAGTGATCGTGCCCCTGTGCTCAGCACTGGTGAGGCTGCACCTCGAATACTGTGTTCAGTTTTGGGCCCCTCACTACAAGAAGGATGTTGAGATGTTGGATATAAAATAATATATATAATATATATATTATATTTTATAATATAAAAATGTCTTGGAGCTACAGGCAGGCCCTGCCCTCTGACTGTGGTTGTCATATTTTGCCAGTGCCACCTGACCTCTTTATGGTTCTCCTTGGCTGTCCTTTGGAAAAAAAATGACAGATGAAAACAGCATGGCAACCAGGGGCTACGGCCTGCTCCTATTTTATGATTGATTGACATTGAGTTTGCTGGAGAAGAATCAGATTCATGCTTGGAAGAGAGTCCCACACATCCAGTCTGCAACGGCAACTTAGCAGGCACAGAACTCCTGTTTGACCCCAAGCATCCTGGTGAAACACCATCCTGTTAAACCACGAGGGCCAAACTTCAGCCCTACAGTTCTCAGTGTGCAAACTCAGTACAATGGCTTCCTTAAACCTCGTGAAAAGTTCATACTCCTTTTGCACAGGGAGGCTACTACCACTGTTACAGCCCTTAAGTCATGCCTGTCACTGACAGAGGCTGCAGGTCAATGGACTGTGAGGGTGTGCTCCCCCACCCAACCTGGTGCGCCTCCCCAGCCCAACCTGATCTTTATCTCCTGTAACCCTCCTCAAGTGATAACTACCAGGGGTGGTTGTTAATGGATGCTGATAGTGATAGCTGCGTCCATGCAAAGTGGATTCGGGAGACAGACAACTACACAATAACCAAGGCTTATTGTGAGAAATACGCCCACCTAACCACAGTTATCAGTATGTAAATATGGCTATGAGTCAATCATCTTACCCACATAAATAGTGAGCAGCACAAGAGCCCGTTGAGCTCTCCAGCATGGCAGGGGGCTGCACACCAGGATCTCCCCTTGAGTACGGATGCCTCTCAAGGTTACTCCTCGAGGTTGAGAGATTCCTTGATGCAGCAGATCCTCGGTAAGTGACTAATAGCATGCTAGACTTTGAAATCTTAGCTAAGTGATATAAAGGATTGATTGCACATATATAATCCTTTAGACATAAACCATTGACCAAGTCTGGGACTAGGTTTGGATCCAGCCACACCTAGACTCCTCTCTGAGAAGGAGTTTAGAAAGCAAGGGGGTCCTTTCTGAACCTCATGGCTCAATGAGAGGGTCCCCCTGACAGTTTTGTCTGACCCTGTCCTCTATGCAGTAAATAATCAAGTGTACCTTGCCATTAAATCTTGTTAAATCACTGTTGCATTTACCAGTGAACTCTAACTCACTGTTATATCAGTAAAGTCCATTGTTGCTTCTCTCTTACGAGTGAAGCACAGTCTCACTCTCCACCCGCGACATGAACGTACAACTGCCGTATGCCTGTGCCTCAGTTCTGATTTCCATGAGTAAACCCAAAGTACCACCCTAAATATCCTGCCAGACTTGCTCTTGCACATCCAGGCATGTTATATTCTTCAGCCAGCACATCAGATGCTCTCAGGGTAATTATGTCAGTGAAACTAAGCAAACACTTCACAGCAGAATGAATTCACCGAGGCAATCTATAAAGGATTAGGCAGTTGCCAGTGGATGAACATTTCTCACAGAACAATCATTCTATCTCTAATCCTCAGCCTTGTAGCTTAGGGAAAACCCACAAAATACCTTCCACAAATGAGCATGGGAGCTAAAATTTATAACTCTACTGGGTACAAAAAACATGGACTCAGCAGAGCTAGCAGTTATACCGCACATAATATGATCCCTCCCTCCAGTAATGCAATCAACAGCCTGATGACTGTCTTTCTCTCTTTCAGAGATATAGATATCTTATCACCTTTCTCCTTTTACCCTTTCTTTCCAAGATGGTGTACCTGCTATGTAAACTAACTGAACTCCAAACAGGTGTTCTCAAATTGTGTTTGATTTTGAAGTCTTCTGCTTTTCTTTCAGACCTGAAGTGTCCCCAAATGTTTGTCTAATTTTTCCAAATGAGGAAAGAAATTGGCCTCTACCATATCGACTAGAAAGCAACACAGTGAGGACCTGTAGACTTCTATCATTTTAAAGCTATTGCAGGATAAAAACAGGATTCATAGAATGTTTCTTCAACAAAAGGGAAAGAAGGGACATTTGCTATCAAAAATATTTTCTGAAACCATAATGTCCAGATGCAAATGAGCTCTGCAGGGATTTAATTCCTTACCAGGCTGGATTCTTGTAATTATTTCACCTTGTACTGACTTGAGAGTAGGCTGTTATCTTGAAGCAATCTGTCAAGGAATTCAGTACCAATTTTTTCTTCTCTGTTGCACTAGTGGAAAATTTTCTATCCTGACTATTTTAAAGGAAAAATTGATTTTTTACTAAACAAATTCTTTCAAAAAAAGAGTGAGGGTGCAGCTGCTTGCCTTGCAAAATGTCAGCTTCTACCAGAAGCTCTTGCAGCTTTCCAGGCAAATACTTTCCAAGCAACAAGTGACAAATACTCAGCTTGTGGAGTGATCTTTCTTTTTTTACAAAGATTTGAAATTTCTTTGGATTAAATACTCCAAGCTGTTCTACTTGTGGTCTTGGCCATTTTATGAACTTGTATCACACTATGGAGGAATATCTCGCAAGTTGTGTATTAGTGTAATTTTAAGATACCTGCACAAGTCAGTGAAATGGCATAAATACCTGTTACACAGCTGACCTGCAAAAAAATGAGCATGTTACAAACTGCGGATGCATTTGGCAGCATGACTCTCAGTCAATATAAAACGCTGGAGAGTGCCTAATGAGCTGTATGAGAACAAGACTTGAGGGGATATGTTAACTAACACAACATCAGCCATGACTCTGCAGTCAGGGCTGACAGAAACAAGTCTGTGGCTGGTGACCAGCTGACTGCTACCCTGCTGGTTGCCGCAGGCGTGTCTTCACCCGTGTTTCTGAGCCAGGGGCCAGCGTGTAAGGTAACGAGCAGAGAGATGCAAGGCTTGCACGGCTAACACAGCACCGCTCTCTTTCCTTCCTATGCGCAGGGAGGGTGTGCGTACCCAGCAGCCCCAGAGCCCGCTAGCCTCAATCTTCTGACACTCTCTTGAGCTTAATAGGCACTTCATTTCATCCTTGACATGATAGTAAGAGACCTCAAGCAGAGTTTTAATTTTATCTTCTGCCTGCTGGCCACTTAGGATGTTTAAACCTCCTGCAACTCCTAATGCAGCTGACTAAACCAGATCACAGTGCCAAGCAAAATGTTTCTTTTCAGGCAGAATGTGTAAAACACTTCTTTATCCATGTTTTTAATTTTGCACCCAAAAACCAGTGAGATGGAAGGCCTTTGAAATTAAATAAAGGCACAGAATATATGAGTAGAGTCACAGATGACAGAAATACACTCAGCTGCTCTGAATTTTGCTAAGCCTTGGCTCTGGCAAAGCTGTTGAGTTGGACAGGGCAGCCTACAAAGCAGGAAATGAAATGGAATTTGAGTTAATTTTATTTCATCATCTGCAGCAGATGTTCAGGTGTTCTGATGCAGAGGTTCAAGCAAAGATGTTTAAAGTTTATCACAGAAGCTCATCACAGAAGGCAGCTAAAGGTGGTAAAATGTATCTAAATAATGAGAATCAAAAGATCCAAACGAACAGAGTAACTAAATGATTCTCTCTTCATTAGTGAGACATGACTTCCACCCCTGCATTTATCTCCACTTATCTCAGTCTCATTTATCTCCTTTATCCTAGTCACTAGAAGAGAGGAGAATATTTTTTTCTGAAACTATTTGCTCACTTTAATATACAACTATAAAAATGTCCATAAAGAACAAAGACAAGGACAAGATTTTTGTTCAGACATTACTTAACAAAAGTTATAGTATTATGATATCAGGAAATAGGAGGAGTTTGACTACAGAGGTTACCCTATTCACTAGATTCCAGTGCAGCCACCAAAACATAGCAAGCATATCTGTTATCCATAGTGCTATGATACTTAAAATTATAGGTAAGGCATGTATAAATCAGTTCCATGGTAAATAAAATAGGAGAGTTTATATATTTCTTTTTTTATCCTCTGAAGGGGTCTTTTAATACTTTACATTGAGAAAATTTAGCTCTGAAAAAAAGCTAAATTTATTGACCTAAAGCAAACCAGAAATGTCATCTTTTGCTTTGAGTTGCTTTTCCTACTATAAAACCATTTACAGCAAATTCTGCTCTCTGATCTTCCTGGGACAAGTGAACACTGGTGGGAGTTCAGCATATTCAGGAGGAACAGTCAGTCAAAACTGGCTACGCAGACCTCAAAGGAGAATCCTGACCACAAACAGTAATTGCAAAGTTTTGCTGGTTGGTTATTTTTATTGTTACTTGGTTTATTACAGATCACGTCAGAAAAGACAGCTTGGGTCATTCAGCCTATCCTCTGCATTCTAAACTTCTCCCTACATCATTCTCACTAACACCTTGTTATCCAACCTAAGTAGCTTCCCCGGCAGAGCTGCAGCCATCCCAGCTGTCGCCTGACTTCTTCCTCAGCGCACAACTTCAATGGCACTCTCTGCAACCCCACAGAACCGCGACTGCGGGAAGGGACAGCGCGTGTCCCGCGCCATACCTATGAGCCTATAAGCCCCGCTTGGAGGTATAGTCCAAATGAAAATGAGACTGATCTCTGCCACGGGGCTCTGCAGTTTCATACTATCACATCATGAGAGGCGATGCACAGTCCCTTGTG
>NW_008825108.1:15169460-15180330 GCF_000699105.1 Pygoscelis adeliae | reverse complement strand
TTCCCCAATATTCTCACCAGCTGAGCGGAGCAGCTGCCTTTTCCAAGTCAATCTACACATTTCTCCATCCAGTAGCTTTAGATCATAGAGGAACAAACATGCTGCCCCAACGAGAGGTTTCATGTTCAGTACATTACACACACATTGATACAGGAGCTTTACACCACCGAAAACGCAGTTCCCCTTTTCAATACAACCTACAGCATTTGTTTTCCTAGGTGAAGTGACTAAGTATCAATACATGGAAAACTATTTAAATATTTTTAGAGATATTTTAAATACCTGTCAGGTTTTATTTCGCTCTTGTTCATTTGCTACAGGTAAAATCAGAGGAATTGAGTTAGCTAAAGTTATGGAAGAAAAGACGCAGAAAAGAATACTGCACATTTTTTAAAACAAACTGATCACTTACATGTCTTACAACAGTTTTATTGGCCCTCAAATAGAATGAAATTAGAACTCGGTAATAGTTAATGATTGCTCTCTAATGTAAAATAGATGTGGAAGAGACCTCCAGAGGTCGTCTAGTGCACATCCAGGCAAGATTAACAATACTCAATGGTTTTAACCCATGTTTGCATTGAAAGGTTGTGGTGTCCAATACCTTCTCAGTACACAGGTCCACTGCTTAGCAAGGCTAATTAGAGATTTTTTTTCCTGATGTAGAGCCAGAAACCCCCTTCCCAGGATTTAAAAACCACCACCTCTCTTCTTCTTACTAACACACATGGAGACCATTAATTCCTTTTTTCTTTGTAGCCTCCTTTGCATATTTGAGGAGTGTTACCATGTCGCCATCTCTTCTCAGCTTTCTCAACTCTTCCCTCACGGGCCACATTTTCTGTTCTTATTGCTCTATCCTTGACTTATTGCATTTGTCTACATCAAGTCACACCTTCGGTATTTTTCAGGCAATGTACCCAATTTGACAGTTATTCTGAATTCTAAATACTGTCCACCATAGTTCTTCCAGCTGCTTCCAGTTTACCATCTGTACGTGAAATAAATATAGTCTTTAACAATGTCATTGATGGAAGTAGTGACTGACACTGGAAAATCAGTTTAGAACACAATTTGAAATATTTTCTCACTTTTAGATGTATTTTGTGTGCACAGTTCCTCAGTCCCTTTTTTCATGTCACAGCAATTTCATCAAGACAGGTTTTGCCTAGGGTTTTTTAGGAGAACAGGATATTACAGAGAGCCAACCAGCTTACTAAAGTCAGTTGTTTTTTTCTCTATCTCCATAGAAATAAATTTAGCTGATGTGACATTATTTTTTTTTCCAAATCTATTCTGGCTGTTATTTGTAATTTAGCTATTTTCCAAGCTTTTTGATTATTTCTTCTGTAACCATTCTAGACATTGAAGTTGAGCTGACTGGTCTGCAATTTCCTTTTTCTTTCTTACTACATTTAAAGACAGGTAATACATTTGCCCCTTCTGGAATGTCATCCTTTCTGAATAAGTTTACAGAATAATAGTTAGTGGCTCTGACAGTGTTTCTGTTTGTTCTTGAAGAACTCTTGAAGAAGTTTCAAGTCCATTCAGTGTGAAGACACTAACCTATCCAAACATTCAAACATATTCTTTCACCAGTCTGCTGTTCTGGGCTGTACCATCTCAAAGCTGCCTGCTTCAAAACAAATTTGGCCTCTCACACAATCTGGAAGCCTCTCCTGCCTAGCAGAATAGAAGCAAGCTGCATATCCAGTGGGCTCCTTCATCAAGAGATGTGCAACTTTTACTTCTTGGAGAAATGTTAGTTTTAGAAAAAAGGACTGACTGCTTTACCTCTTTAAAATGGTCATCACAGCTGACCCTTGTAAGGACTGTTGTCTCATTCTCTCCTCCTTTTACTGTTAGCAGAGACTTTCATTGGTGTTTGTTTATGTTTGTCTCCTCTTTCTCTATATATTCTTAACTGTAAAGCAATATATTTTCCTTCTTTTATCAGACCAAACTTCTTGAGCCAGCTATACCCCTGTATATCAATATTGCAGTCATGTGAGTTATTCCCTAAAGCCTCTGCTATGCCAATGAAGTAATAATTTTAATTATGTGCTGAGATTTCTATGCCTGCTCTTCCTAGAGACACAGTATTGATCAAGTGCATCAATAAAGCCTGCTGTTCAGTTTTTCAATATTTTAGCTTCTCTGTTTTTATTACATTTTTGCATTGCCCTTGCCTGGATACCAGCATCTACACCACGCACTCAGTCTGTTCTAGCCCTCTAAACATCCCTGAATGAGAAAACTACACTGTCAATTCATAAAAATTACATTTGAAATAGAAGGTGGCAGTTACCATACACTTTAAAGATATGTCAGCCCAATAAGCTTTTTTGTATTTGCTATAAATAACAGAACACAGACTCATATAGAAATACCAGAGAATTTTGCTTATGCAAAATGAGTGGCTGCATGTCTACTTTAATACAGCAGTCACTCAAAGTGTTAAATTCAGTTTCCTGAATAGAAAGCCACACTGTTGAGAGGTGAGGGGGTGGGGGCTGATGCTCAGTTTGTTATATTTCTTACTGGCTTCCACAGTGCTAAATCAATTTAGACTAGTTCACATTCTGTTCCTAGGTCACTATTGTCTTCTTTGTATCCAATTTCCAGGCAGTCAGACATAAGGATTTTAAGACATAATGTGTTCTTTAGCCAGCAATCTCTTTAGTATCCACTAGTGCCTGAATAAAATATGATGTTGCAGGATAGGACACTGTTGTAATTCCATTTCACTTCTTTTTGTTTAATTTTTGACAAGCAATGGTTCCTGATAAAGGCATCCTCTCCGCACACTTTCCCTTTAGATTTTAGCTGTAAGATTTTCACTTGAAATAAACCAGCATTATACCAAGGAAAATTCTATAAGTAGTAGATACAAATGAAACACGGAAAATGAGAATAAATGTACAAAATACCTAGGGCCAAATTCTGCTATCAGTTCTCTTCAGTGAGGTTGGATCAGTACACCAAAAAAAAAATACAACCTCAGGACATGTAACAAAAAAGGGGTTATGTCAAATTGAAAAAGCAAAAAAAAAGATGAAGGGTTTGATGTTTCTGAAATGGTATCTAAAGAGTTATTGAAGCCATTGGGGTTCTAGGGGTACTACTAAGAGAAGTGCAAGTCAGCAGTAATGAATTACATAGGCTGCACTGTCAATATTTATTACATGAAAATACACATTCAAGCTACTTTTACTTGTGTGTCCTCTACACTGATTCCAACCCTATCTTATAAGAGGTCTCCGGTGACTCAACCTAACAACTTTATCCTGCTCTTCTAACTCTTTGTCTTAAGACATTGTGCAAATTATAATAACCCAGATTTTCATACAGCAAAATAATCTTCTTAGTTGATTCTCCACAGGGATTATTTATTCAGCTTTCTTTTCCAGGTCTTGAAATAATGTAGGCAGTAACCTTTTTTCCACTTCTCTTCCACTGAAAAAAATGGTATTTTTTTTAAGAGACACCGAGGTCTGTGCTGATCACACAAAAATCCTTTTAAAGAATGCATATTATTTATTCAATTTTCAGATTCAGCATACACGTAAGATATTCAAACTGTACTATTTAATACTGATCAGTCCCTTTTAGAAGGCTCTCTAATCTGTACAGTTATTAAGTATAATGGGGTTTACTTCAATGAAGTCTAACACTAGGAAAGAAAGTACATGTGGTAAATCCTATTACAGCTAAAGAGATGGCTTGCATTTCCTTGTTTATTTTTTAATCCTCCTTTGGCAGGAACAACAAATTTTCAGGTGTCTGGGGGTTTTTTTCCTTCATTGTCATTTTTACCACTTGAAAGGAGGGTGAAGGTTGAACATTTCCCTCTGGAGTGGACAAACAGGAATCTCATGAAGTTCAACAAAGGGAAGCGCAAAGTCCTGTACCTGGGCAGGAACAAGCCCAGGCACCAGTAGAGGCTGGGGGCCAACCAGCTGGAAAGCAGCTTTGCAGAAAGGGACCTGGAAGTCCTGGTGGGCACAAAGTTGAACACTAACCAGCACTGTAACCTTGCGGCAAAGGCAGCCAACAGCGTCTGGGGCTGCATTAGGAGAAGCATTGCCAGCAGACTGAGGGAAGTGATCCTTCCTCTCTGCTCAGCACTGGTGAGACACGTCTGAAGTGCTGGGCCCAACTCTGGGCTACCCAGTACGAGACAGACATGGACATACAGGAGTGAGTCCAGCAATGGGCCAAAGAGATGATAAAGGGCTTAGAGCATCTGACATACACAAAAGGCTGACAGAGCTGGGACTGTTCAGCCTGGAGAAGGCTCAGGGAGATCCTATCCATGTGTATAAATATCCGATGGGGGTAGCAAAGGAGATGGAGCCCAGATCCTCCACAGGGGTGCCCAGTGACAGGACAAGAGGCAATGGGCACAAAGTGAAATAGAGGAAATTCCATTTAAGCATAGAAAAAAACTTTTACTGTGAGAGTGGTCACACACTGGAACAGGTTGCCTAGAGAGGTTGTGCACCCTCCATTGTTGGATCTACTCAAAACCCAACTGAAACATGTCCCTGAGAAACCTGCTCTAGCTGACCCTGCGATGAGCAGGGTGTTGGACTAGGCGATCTCCAGAGGTGTGCTCCAGCCTCAGTGATTCTGTGACCCTGTGAAATCATCCATTAATTGACTGCAAATCTAACATGAACTAATCTAACAGAATCTCACTCTACACTACTACTTTCAAGCACAGGAAGGCAATCTGTTTCTGTCTCTACTTAAAGAATATATTAGGCTGATTTTTCAACCGTTTACTCTACTCAAAGACAGGTTCAATTTTATTAGAAAACAAAGTCTCCAGTATTGATGCTTTCTGTTCCATTACCACTTCTGCACACAAAAAAAAAGAGGAAAAAAAAAGAAAAAAAGGAAAAGAAGACACGACGAGACAAGACGAGACGAGACGAGACGAGACGAGACGAAGGGAAGGTAAGGCAAGGCAAGGTAAGGCAAGGCAAGGCAAGGCAGAAACATCAGTGCGCTTGAAAAAGAATTACAAACTTGAGACACAAATCAATGTTTAATGTTTCCAAAAAGGGATCTCAAGTGTTGTTCACTGAAATGAAAAACAATATGAAAAAGAAAAAAAACTAAACCCCAGGATGTTTCGAAGTTCTAGTTATGCTCACCAGTGGCAATTTTACTTTTTAATGTTGCTCATTATGTCAGCCAATAGAGGGCCAATGAACAAAAATGCTGCCACCTGGAAGGGTGGAAAAATGATTTCTTCTTGGCATCCATTCAAAGGCAGGAAATTCAAAACCTGACTTCAATAAGAAGTGACACTTAATTGGGCAGCTTGTGGTCTTAGACACCAAAGAGAATAAAATGTAACATGAGACATACAGCTGGAAGTGAATCAGGATGGAATTCATTTTTTTAACACACTAGGAGGGGGTGCAGGTCTTTGGCAGTGAATGCAATTTACATTTTCCAGTTTGACAGTTGTCTTCTATCAAGTCTTCTGTCTTAAAAGCTAATTCTTAGTTTTAGGTAAACGTACCTGAGAACGCCACTTAACAGCTCCAGATAGGTAAACACCAAACACATCAAAATCTACAGATATGCAACTACATCCCCTGCAGTCTAGTTTTGGAAAAATACAGCTGGAATCAGTTGTCTTACTGCAGACAATGTTCAGTGCAATGTACACCATTTGTGTACCAATGTATATTGCACAGACTGACAATTCTAAGACAATATACTTAAAATAAAAATAAAATTCTCCATAACTTCAAAGTAAGGACAATCGTATATTTCCTGACAGCAGCATGCCTACAGCACCAATCCCTGCTAATCATAGACCATTTTTTATAGATATAATTATATCAGTGAGGTTATATCCTCCTATTCATCAGATTTTGATTTGTGTAGTTTTCGTTTCAGTATTTGGGGAGTGGGGGTTGGCTCATGTAAGATTAAATCTGTATGATTTCAAACATTGTTGTTCCCAACAGCGGTTTTTAGGCAGTTGTCAAAAGTAGCCTTTATTCATCGTGTGCATACCATCACATAGAATAGCTTGCCTGTGGCTTAATTTATAATACAACATATAATATAGCCTTTATATGGAAATCTTGAAACCTTAAAAAATATTCCTATGTAAATATTAAATTAGATAAAACATTGTTCCTAGATTATACTCGATACCTGGTATGGTTTCTCAAACAATTTTTGGAGAAAAAATTAATGGAAAATGCAATGCGTACATGAATAATGGATGCAAACACCTTTAGAAGTAACTCATTTTGCAAAGAAATCACTGGACTGTTGGAGTAGAAATTGATATTTGCATGCAGTACCACAGTATCAGGAGGAAAAAAGTGGGCTTTAGTTCCACTAGCAATACAACCAGAGACAAAATACCACTTATTCCCCTCTTGGTGCCATTTGCTTCTGTGCTTCTGTCAGCTTCTCTCAAGTCCCTGCAAGCTGAGGGGCCTCAGACAAGTTGGGCTCTTTGCTTCTGCTTTTGGCAGAGGCTCTTGTTGAGTTGAGTGCCTGGGAACTCGCTCCCCAGGAGGCACAGGGCACAGTCTCTGCCTTGTAGCACAGCTCTCCACTTTCCATCTGAGAGCAGGAGTGCCCATCCACTTTGATCCCAACCAGGCCATTTTGGCATACCAAAATTTTTGTACGGCAAATATCATACACACTGGAGAACTGTGTTGAGGGAAATTCCATGTGTGGCTTACAGGTGGGGGTGACAATTACTCCCTTGAGGTCTCACTTGTCCTTTTCAGGACAAGGTGTGCGATTGAGTGACCTCAGCTGCCAGTTGAGTCAGGCTTACTCTAAAGCCAACGCTACTCCGGTGCCGATCATGTCACCTTGCCCCACTCTTAAATTGTTGAAAAGACATAGGTTAACCTTAACATAAAAGCTCTAATGTCAGCTCCATGGCAGTAGGCCCTCTACAGAGGTTTAAAAAGGGAGATCTTGCTCTATTCTTAGTATGTAATAGAAAAAAGTGAATAGAGGAAAGGAGGTAAGACAAGGCAAAAATAAAATAGACATAATTAGTATAAAGAAAAGAAGTAAACTGTGCTGAACTGTGACTTCCTCTCCAGACAGCTCTTCCACCCTGAATTATTGGGTGGATATGATAAAATATGATGGAGGAATGATAAAACCAAATAATCCTGTCAGCATCTTCACATGGGAAACCATTCTGGTATGTTCTAAGCTATCAGCTTAATAGCACACACGTTCTCCACTGAGGATTATAACCTCCTGTTGCAAAGGGAATGAACTCTCTCTAATTGTTTTTTCCATGCATAATTATTACATTCTGTGTGTCGGTGACCCATTGAAGTATAATAGCCCTGGAGAGGAAGCTTCTATATATGCATGACAGAACGTGTACACACACACACACAGTTCAGACACTCACATGTATAAAGACATACTATTTTTTTACGGCATATATTACACAATGGGGTCCCAATACTGCCAACAGGAAAACTAGTGTTTTGCAAATTTTATTTATTTACCTTTTAAATTGGAACCAGACAGACCATCGGAATTTATTGGTACCATTTATATTGCAATCCTAAATGAGGTACTTACATTTTCCAAAATTAGCACTAACACCTGCAGTTTGGAATCTTAATTCCTGCTCTGTAAAGAAAAATCACTGAATTAAAGCCTGTGTTATTGTCATTATTTAGGAATTCATTTCACAAGATAATGTATGGAAAATACAGTGCAAAAGAGAGCAGGGTGAGATGAGAAGAAGCAGCATTCCCTACGGCACTATTTTGTTCTACTTCTGTTGTCAATATGGCATATCAGGAAGTTTTCCCTGTATTTGTATTCTCTGTATATAGCTCCCCACTGATTATCTACCTGGCTTTGGCTAATTGTAACATTAGCAGAATAGAGTGCTTTACTTTGTGTATGGCAGTTGAGGATTACTTAAAAATAGTTTTTAACCAATGACTCATTTCTGAGTGGGCTTCATGATGAGTGGGCTCTGTCAGGAAAGCAGAGGGCGTCACCGTCTCTGAAAAGATCATCTTATCAGCCTGGGACTCCTTGAATACCAACATGCTTGGGCAGAGGCAGAATGACTGGTGAGCTTGGTGGATTAATTCCTCTTCCTGCAGCAGAAATATGAGTCACTAATACAGCAGGAACTTTTCCTCCTTTGTAATGATACCACCATAAGTTTGAGTGACAAGTGGAAATGATAGTACTGCTACAAATCTCTCTGGGTTGTTTAATGGCACTAATCAGAAAATAGCATTCAATAGCTATTGCATTCCTAAAGTACTCTTCACCATTTACCCTGGGAGCAGCTGTCATTACCTCTTGTTAGCAGAAGGCCTACACAAAGAGGGTCTTTAAGGCAGCAAAGATCGTGCTCAGTCTGATCTTCTCGTCTGGCAGTGCCAGAGCTCTGTGTGTGTGTGCTGAGCACACCCTACTCTTCTCACCTCTTCCCTTAGTATACTATTAACCACCCAGCTTCACTGAACAGAAATACTTCTCAGTAGATAAGTATTATCAAAGGGCCAGATGCTTTGCAATCACTTTGTGGATGGGTCTGTTCCCATGCATTGGACCCACACACAGGCTGCCGTTTTCCTTGCATTTCCCACATCACAGCAGGAGGCAATGACTACCAGTGAAATGTAACAACATAAAGCAAGCAAATAGGGCATCAGTAGAAATCCTGCATCGCACAAGACAATGTGCCTACATCTGTACTTTGCATAGTTTTAGATAAAGTAGAGGAATCCCCCTATGTGATTAGCATTTTATATACAAGCAGAAGCATGTTTAACAAATGAAATCATTTAATAGGTTCATGAAAAAGCATGGGAATTTGCTGTGAGCCAGACTGAACCACTTTACAATAATCTTTACGATTCTTTTTATATATGCTGTTATAGGTACAGTTCAAGATTTATCTCTGTTTTAATTTTAAATCTTTTATTTTAAGGGAGGCAAGTGACCACCCTGGGGAAAAAAAATAAAATCCCACCTGCTGCTTTGGGTTATATGCCTTCAACCCTGCAACTTGTTTCCTTACAAACAATTTCCAGAATGTAGCTATGTTCATAATTTTATATCAGCTTTTTTTAAGATAAACTTTTCATGCAAAATTCCAATAAAATTGAATGGTAATTTCTTGCAAAGTTTCCAAGTCAGAGAAAAAGTGGGTTTAGAAAAAATACTTTGGTAGTTTGAGACTCTCCAGTATCTACAAGGGACAATGACTATCTCAATTTGGAGGTTCATGGTCAGCCTAAAATTTGTTACTTAAGCTTTGGGATGGCTCTAAAACCCAGTCAGGAGAGTAAGTTTGACAAGCGAATCAGAACTATATTCCTTATTCAAATTGAAACAAAACCATATATTCACCCCTTGTGTAGTAAAACTGGATTCTCAGGGATATTCACATAGGTACCTTACTCTTTGGGCATCCAGATTCACTATTACTTCATGGTGGTTCTTAAGAATCTTGTCCTGCTATTACCATGTCACACAGGCCACTAGGCACAGCGAGGCCCATGTTTTCATCATTCATCATACAGAAAACTGTTGAAGTGTAACATTGCTTAATGTATTACCTGAAGATCCAGTGCAAGGCAAAGCAGGAAGGCCTTTAAGTAAGATAAAATCCCTGGATGTCATCAGTAGGACATACCCTACTGTTTGGGAATGCTTTAAGCAGTAGGTTATTAGATCTTATTGGGTCTCCCTCTCTCCTTTTCCACTACTGAGAGGAAAACTGGGCTTAAGCAGCTAGGTCCAACAGAGGGTACGAACAGAAAAGGCAATTGGGAGTAACTGGTATGGCTGCTCTGGCAGATGTTCGTATGCTACAGTATTGTCTGCAAACTCATGACATTCTAGCTGTCCATACATGTGAATGCATCCTAGGCTCTAAGAAAACCTGTGGTTAGCTTTCCGTGTGAAAATTTGTTGTTTCTTTTTGTTTTGTTTTGTTTTTTTTTTTCCTGAGCACTAATATCAGAGATTTTCCTGTTTGCCATAGCAAGCCTCTTAATCAGTCTGGCATGCTGCCTGGCTGAGACTGTTCGGAAGGTATGGGACAACCATGGATCTGGCAGATCTCTTTCTGGCTGCAGCCTGAGAGATTAATCATGTGGAGTGGTCATTTGGTGTGACTGGGAAGTTTTTCATGATTGATGGATCTGGGTGAGGCTGGAGGAAGCAGAAGCTGAGGAGGAACCAGATATGATTGATTTGAAATGCCACATTATGGGTTAGGAGATTATGATGTTAGTGACAAATTCCTCCTTCTCCTCAAGCATTTGCTAGCATTTCTACATCAGGAGAAAGAGCAGTGAATGGCGTTACCACTGTTTTATAGACATGGCCTCTGATCTTCCTTATGAGGAGGGAAACTTTCACAAGCCTATGTGGCACTTGTACCAGTGCTACGGTACAGGGGTAGGTCAGCAAAGAAACCATACCCGTATGTAAGTACATGCTGTCCTCTACACAGATTGGTTAGCCCAGAGTATAACTTGGCTCTGGCCAACCAGTTACAAGGCCAGTTGTCAGAGTGAAGGTTTGTGTGGCGGTGTGCTCCCCCCACCCCACGTAAGCAATGACCACCAGTGGGGGTCGTGATGGCTGCATCCAGCTTATGCTGGACTTTGGGGACGGATGGCAACACAGTAGACAAGGGCTGTCTGGAGCAGTGATTAGACGTCTTGTTGGTGTGCAAATATGACTATAAGTCAATCATCTTACTTTATAAGATGATCGCCTCGCAGAGCCGATCAGCTCCACAGAGTCGATCAGCTCCGGTGCAGGCGCGTCCTGCAGTGGAGCAGCAGATCGGGGCGTACAGGGGGAT
>NW_008825108.1:15159908-15164900 GCF_000699105.1 Pygoscelis adeliae | reverse complement strand
TCCTCTCTGAGAAGGAGTTTAGAAAGCAAGGGGGTCCTTTCTGAACCTCATGACTCAACGGGAGGGTCCCCCTGACAGTTTTGTCTGACCCTGTCCTCTATGCAGTAAATAATCAAGTGTACCTTGCCACTGAATCTTCTTAAACCACTGTCACATTTAGCATTGAACTTTGTTAACTCACTGGTTTATATCAGTAAAGTGTATTGTTGCTTTTCTCTTACAAGTGAAGTGCAGTCTCACTCCATCCGCGACAGTTGACACAGTCACCTCAAAGCCCGCTTAGCAAAACCAGCATGTTTGACGAGTCTGTGGCACCCTACATGGTGCCTGTAGAGCTGCAAGTTGCTGCATGAAGCAGAGTGCAAAAGACCACTGATAGATTGGTTGGTCAAGTCACACATACCCATAAAACAACCACAGAGGCAATATGGGAGCAGGAAGGAGGGAGTAGGAAAATAAGACATGTCGAACATTCAAATCCATGCTAATGGTCATGGCTAATCACCCACAAGCTCCTAAGCTATTTCTGCCATCACCAAGGGCTGAGCCTGTGCTGTTGTTCACTGCTCAGAGCCCTGGCTTCGGTATTACCTCTACCAATCCTGCACATAATTTTTCTAATGTATCTACAGCACATCTATGCTCATCACGAGTATAAGCACATACTCCTGATGTTCCTGGCCTGCCTCTCCTTCCATTTCTCATGTCTAAATCTAGCCTCTTAATTCCATCCAGTAAATCTTACTGCTCCCATGTCAAGCACCTTGAGCAGATTTTGGCTTTTGACATATTTCTTTCCTCAGCGGGCTTCTCCTCTGAAGCGAAGTCTATTACCCCCAACCAAAGCCACAGTCCATAATTTCACACTGACTGGCCATATAACAGCATATCCCCTCCCTGACCATCTCCCACATCAGGGCTTTCCTCAAAAGCAGAAAAAAGAATGCTGGGCAGGAAAACTGAGTCTGGTTCCCTTTAATCTAAGCTTTCTGCAAGTCAGAGTGCTCCCACAACGTAGTGAGGGAAAGCTAGTTTTCGAGACTTTTTGTATTCACCTCTTTCTGCAAAGAACAGCATACCAGATGAATAAGAGATGAGGTGGGTACATATCCAATAGCTGAGTAGTTTAATAAGTAAGTAACAGGGCACATCCTTACAAACATCTGTCTGTCCCTGAAAACAAATCCTACCTGTAGAAGGTCAGCTCCCCCTCATGCTTAAACACTGTCTGTGCCTTCCTCTGTAGTAGTTTAGGACTCTGCTCATCAAACCGATCAGCTTTCTCATCGCAGCACCAGACTTCTCCCTGGGAATCCTGGATGGTGAAGTCAGGCAGAGAACTTCACCCAGGAGCAGGACGACTAAATACTTTTAAGGATCTAGCCTTGAAGATCAATATCAAACTTGGCTGCAGGCAAAGGAATTACACTTGAAACCTTGATATCAGAGAAAATGAAGACATTTTCATGTAAATCAGCATATAATTGATCCAACAGATATTGTATTTGGGGAACAAAAGTGACAGGCATACATCAGCAGCTGTCACACACTCTTATGTTCAACCTCCCCTCCCCATGTCCTTTCCCCAAGAGCTTCACTCCTCTAACCACTATGCAATGTCAGAGCTGTCTGAAACTACATCTCCTGAATATAACAAGCAGATATGTGAAAAATCAGCCTCAGTGAATATTATTTTCTTTGTTGCTGCTTTTATTTGTGAAAATTCTCAGCTTTTAAACTCTGTGGAAACTCCGTAACCTGGAGGCAGAGAAGAGATGGTAACGGAGTAGGTCAACTTTTCTGTTTGTTGCTTTTAAGAAAAAGTTTTAGTGCTTATTGAACTGATGAAGTCTGGTTGCCTATGTTTTTTTATCTTGTGGTTGATTGCAAACTCTAATTAAAGCTTCTTCCAGGGAAGGGGCACTGATAAGAGCTCTCTCCAGTGTGGGTTCTCTAATATATGAGCTCACGCTTCAGCTTCTCCTTTAGTCAGGGCACTTCAAGAGTCTCCAATCTACCTGGCTGCCTATTTCCACAAAATTTATAAGAACATAATTATCTTTGAATTCATGTAATTCATCTTTAATTCATCCAAAAAATTCAAAAGCTATTGCTGGCAACAGAGAAGCACAGTGTGATTATGTAAGGGACTGGGCTGAAAACCACCACAGGCCTTCCCTCCTTCCCTCTCTCTCATGCACATATACATACACACATGCAAAGAGGGAAGAAAATGTGTAAAAATGCCTTAACATATGTGAGGAGAGAAATGAACCCCGATAGGGCAGGGTCTCCCCCGTCTGTACTCTCGCCCCTGAACTGCAGTGATCTCTGAGGATCTTCCTGCCAACCTGCAGGCTGGTGGGAATTGCTTCTGCTGCTGCTTCCCACCCAGTGACTTCCTCCCCGCTGCCCTTGAGTGAGGAAAGCATCTCCACTGCAAACAAGACATCCACTGCAATCATTGCTGGAGCAACCTCAGCTGCTACCAGCAGCATCGAGCCCTCAAGACCAGATCTACAAAGCTGAAGGATTGTCCTGTCAGGAAAAATATACTGTGACCTGGGAAAAGATAAAGAGCATCCTAGAAAGCTTCACTTTATCTTCCCTTGTTTCTTGCTGGTCTGTGTCATTGCAGCTTTGTGTGTATGTAGAGAGAAGTGGGATTAATTATTTTAAACTAAATCTCTTCTCAGTGTAAAAATAGGTCAAGCACAAATCTAAAGGATGTTCCTTCAATACATTTTCTGCCATAAATCTAGCTGGTGTTTCACTCTTTGTTGCTGCAGTGTCAACTAATATATTCAATCTCTTTATCGCAAGGGATTTCATTACAGTCCCATTAGTAATTACTCACAAGTTTTAGAGTGCTGTCTCCATCCAGTGGTGAAATGTTAAAAATGCTGCTTTCCTAGAGTTTACAGCTTTTCAGACTTTTTGCAAAACATGAAATACATTATGACCTGATTTTAAATTGTACAACTAATAAGTGGATAACGACATTGAAAGACCATATATGAGACCTAAAGATGTCCATTCCATCTGTAACAAAATGTCCTATTTTTTATCATAAAAATCTCAACAGCAAATGCTGTGTGTTTTAATTCTTATCCTCCTTCAGTTTTCAACTTTCACTTTGGAAGCTGATATTCTTCTGCCAATATAACTGTGTCTGGAGACAAGAAAGCAGAGTCTCACCCACCTCCCTCTCCCGTTCCTCCTCCAGTTTAATACAGCTACATCAATAACCTCCTCCTTGCTAATGTAAGAGAAGAACGCTTCTGGCAGTTCACATTTTTCAGACGTGGCAGCGGCAGAACTCCACTACAGAGCGTGCGGGGTTAGACGAACTAACGCAGTTTTGCCAGCAGAGAGTCAGTAATTAGTTAAGCTCCTGCTTCATTGCTTTTCTTATGCCATGTTTATTTTAGCTGCCACGGACAGAAAAGAACAAAACGCAGTACCCAAAGGCATGCCAGGTTTATTCCTCACTGCAGCAGCTTGTGCTTTAAGTCTTTCAGAGACAGGATGCCCCAGCTTGACTCTTACCTTGCCCTCCAGGAATACATTCTTGTTTTCCGTTCTCTTTGTTTTTGGCATGGCCTCAGCAAACATTTGGTCCCAGATTCTCCTCACAGAGAAGAGAAAAAACGATGCTGTCTCAGTAGGGCAACAGCAACTTTATCAAAAAGTGGTGAAAGGTTAATTCAGACGATAAATGGCCTGTGTCAGGCTCTCAGCAATGTTACATTGACCTGCTTTTTGTTTTGTTTTGTTTTCCCTAATTGCTTTCAAGTATGCCAAGGTCTGGCTGATCTTCAGAAACCAGGAGCAGAAAAACAGTGCAACTCCATTTCTAACCCACCTCCTTGGACTATCCTCAAGGCAGTGCTGGCACAGTTCAGACTGAGGGTCTTTATATTCTGAGGACACTGCTGAAACTTGTGTAGATGCACTGTATGTTCTGTGTGTGCGTGAAGCTGCAGTATGGCATTGGGAAGAAATCAATTTTTTCAATGTTACGTTTCAGCATTTTAAATCCATGTATGGTCCCTTGTTTTTTGAAGGTATCATAGCTCTGAAGTTGATAAAAAGAGTTGGCAGTAAAGCTGTCCCTGAGACGTTTGAAGAGTTTGCTGCTGAATGCTCAGTTGCTGTTCCCATCAGCTGCCAGGTCACACCTTGATTCCAGAAAGTTTTGAAATTAGTCTTGCCAGAAAGTTCAGGAGTGTTTGGACCACCTCCTTGTTTTGGATCAGTTCCTAGGTTACAGGAACTTAACAAACAACTTGATTCACTCAAATGGTCCTTCTAAACTGAACAGGATTGGCAAGCTACTAGGAGCACACGAAGTTATGTATGAAAATATGCTGAGAATCTAGTTTTAATCTCTCATTAGGCTGGAGTGCAAATCTGGAAGTACTGGGGATAATTCTTTCATTGTTGAAGTGCTAAGGAAAACTGTTAATTTTTATAGAAGGAAATCTACCTCCCTCAGGAAAAGAATTAGGTTATAATAAAACTAAGAATTAAACAATCTTCCTTTTTATTTCACACAGATTTCTTTAAAATAGATAATCCAGTTCTTCAAAAAGACATGACCTTTTGAAAAAAATTTCTCCAAGTCTCTGGGACTTTTTCATATCTCTTCCTGGCCAGCTGTACACCCACATGCAACACCTCCCACCCTGAGGCTCCATTGTCAAGGAAAGCATTCAGGCTGGAACTGGCTGGTTTTACTGATCTCCTTCTGATGATCGTTTCTCTGATCTCCTTCTATGACCAGGTGACCCGCCTAGTGGATGAGGGAAAGGCTGTGGATGTCGTCTACCTGGACTTCAGTAAGGCCTTTGACACCGTCTCCCACAACATTCTCCTGGAGAAGCTGGCGGCTCACGGCTTAGACAGGTGTACTCTGTGCTGGGTAAAAAACTGGCTGGACGGCCGGGCCCAGAGAGTTGTGGTGAATGGAGTTCAATCCAGTTGGCGGCC
>NW_008825108.1:15157822-15159264 GCF_000699105.1 Pygoscelis adeliae | reverse complement strand
GGTCTCTTCTCCCAAGTAACTAGTGATAGGACGAGAGGAAATGGCCTCAAGTTGTGCCAGGGGAGGTTTAGATTGGACGTGAGGAAAAATTTGTTTACTGAAAGAGTGGTTAAACATTGGAACGGGCTGCCCAGGGAAGTGGTTGAGTCACCATCCCTGGAGGTATTTAAAAGACATGTAGATGAGGCGCTTAGGGACATGGTTTAGTGGGCATGGTGGTGTTGGGTTGACGGTTGGACTCGATGATCTTAGAGGTCTTTTCCAACCTTAATGAGTCTATGATTCTATGATTCTACTGGCTCTTTGAGGAAGACAGTAGATGCTGAAGGACACCTGCATACCTTAAACAGCCAGATGAGGGGAACCGAGAGCAGTCTCCTCTAGTCAGGAGATGTTCTGGAAGTAAGTCCAGAAACAGCACTACTGGAGCAAACCTGCCCCTAGACAGGGGCTCCTGCCCCTACTGCTATTTAGGTGGGACCCACATGAGCTGTACCGCCTAAAAAGTATGTTTCTTTTTTCATTAAAAGACCATCAGAAAGGAGACAAAATTACTTTCCTTGCCATTCAAGGAGGTAAGTATGGTGCCAAGGAGGTGGTTTAACTATTATTTAATCTGAGAGCTACCAGCAAGTACAGGTAGAATGCAGACTCATTCCTGAACAGTTTGTATTCAGTGGAGACATGATGTCGGGCTCTAGTCCCTCCTCATCACATTTACTGCCACCCTCACCTCCATTTTTCATCTTCTTTAACAGATGCATTCTCCTAAAACCTTACTGTAAGGAGATACTTGTAATGACCTACCTGCATTTCCAGAGGATTACAGTGTTCATAGATATATACACTCCTGTTGATGAGACAGAGGCTGACTATGATATTCAGGTGATTTATCAGTTCCCAACCTTGGTCCCTGTGACTTAGAAATCTTCTGGCCCCATCAGCCTGCAATGACCTGAGAGTTCTCCACCATACTTTACACAGAAGTAATTCTGGCAAATTTACAATGCCTTTGAGAAAAGACCCTGAACTGCCCAAACTCTCATATAAGTCCTTCATTGTATTTAAATCCTCCAGTATATAGAATTATTCGTGTTCCCTTTGTCCAAGGAAAGAAATACTAGATCATAGAAGTCTTTTCATGGAAAGTTTCCTCTGTCTGTTAAACTAAAACAAGTCAAGGCAGCCATCGCCCATTTCTTCACTCTGATTGAAGAGTTTCCAGACTTCCACAGTTAATTATAGTTCTATGACCAACCTTGCAGAGCTTTTCTTAAATTGTACCAGTCTTGTTCTGAGTAACCAGAAGAACTAGCAGTCACCACGAATCACTGGATCCTTGCCTAGTTTTGTTTCTCAGTCATCTCTCTTGCTCATTCTTGTAAATAGCTCCAGTCTGAAGGATAAGTGGAGTTGAAGAGTTTACACACCTACTCCCAGCA
>NW_008825108.1:15156230-15157774 GCF_000699105.1 Pygoscelis adeliae | reverse complement strand
TAGGGAAGCCCTCTAGAAGCCATTGTTGATTCCTCCCCTAGTCCAGATGATGACTTTGAGGTTGAGTCTCTTAAAAAGACAGTAAAGAGCAAGCAATAGCAACCCTGAATGAACTTCCAAAGAATCCCTCCCTTGGAGCTGGCTGCATATCTAAAGCAAAGTTTGCTGTCTGTCTTCCAGGTCTGTACTGTGGTCACTGTGCTATTCTGTGCTGAGCAAAAATATTCTGAGCCCTTCCAGTATATCATTAACTACAGAGTTGGTAAACATTGACTTCCCTCCTATGCCTAGAGGATTAACTTCTTAGAATTGCAGCTTGTGATAAATAACTGAAACTTGAGGGGAAAAAAAACCTGTTGTCAGAAATCATTCCTGACATGGCATTATTGCACTGGGAGCTGGGATTTCTCCACCGCTGTTCCAGCATTCCCAGGTTAGGACATATCCATGCCTGTGGGAACTCAGTTCACCGTTGCTCTGCTGCTCTCTCAAAACAAACACTAATTCTGGACAGCAAGGAGGACAGGACACCCTTTGATTTGACTGCACTCCACGTATCTCGCAGCTATGCATGGCTGTATCAGTGCTTGCAGTTCTCCATCACAGAGGTGTAGACTCGGAGAGCACAGTGTTGCCCAGTAACTAGAAGGCCTGACAGCAGCCATGTGGCAGCACAAGGTCCTCTGTGTGTGTATGCGTGTGTGTATATGAGTTTGTATAAAAGCAAGTAAAAAAGAGGGGACAATCTCAGATGTCCCTGAAAAATCCTCAGGCTTTATAAATCTAACGAAATAGAAGAGAAGATCATTTACGAAAGGGGATCTGAAACCGGGTTATCTTTTCTGAGAAGCTTTTTTATCCATATATTTGTTTTTTCAGGGAGAATGTAATATTTATGTAATTCTAAAGGATACCTATGATAAAGACTTCTGAAAATACCCAATACATTAACTAACTGAGGAAGCTGCAGTTCATCTTAACTGCTGGCCTCTGCAAATTAGCTGAAGTCATTTTAGGTAAGTAATAGTCCATTGACCAAACCTTCTCAATGACAGTTTAACTCCGCAAGCCAGGACTGGGTGTCAAATTGGCACATGATATATAACAAATCTCTATTCCGGATTTTCGATGCTCCTCTATACATTTTCATAGCAAACTGTAAAAAAAGATGAGGAATGCAAATAAGACTCAATTTCTTATGCCGTTCCTTTAAATATATCTGCCTGTTTTTTATCCTGATCTAATTCATTAATTCTCTCTTTAATTCTCATCTGTACAATTCAGATTGTGTAACTTACGGTTAGCAATTGATTTTATAATCTAGCTCTCAGAAGAGCAGGCACAGTAGTCCAGGTCATAAGAAATTACCAACATGGGTGAAAAAGAGAACAAGACTAAAGTTCTTTCTTCTAATGAAAAATAACATTAAGTGCGCAGTCAGGACTTGCCCTGAAAAACCACAGTACTGAAAGAGAATTAGGAGTGACAGAAAACAGAACTGAAACCTGAAGTCATACGATGAGGCTGTGAGAAATGACTGTTAG
>NW_008825108.1:15140934-15156062 GCF_000699105.1 Pygoscelis adeliae | reverse complement strand
GGTTTACCCCCGGTCGGCAACGGAGCCCCCCCCAGCCGCTCACTCACTCCCCCCCCACTGGGATGGGGGAGAGAAGCGGAAGAGTAAAAGTGAGAAAACTCATGGGTTGAGATAAAGACAGTTTAATAATTGAAATAAAGTAAAATAGTAATAATAAAAGAATATACAAAGCCAGTGATGCACAATGCAATTGTTCACCACCCGCTGACCGATGCCCAGCCAGCCCCCGAGCAGCAGCGCCCCTGGCCAGCTTTCCTTCAAGTCTTGTACTCCTGCCTCCAACCATTCCAATAAGTGAACACCTAGGAAGGTTAGCACAGGGTAAGCACATTTGGTGTTTTTCCCTTCTGCTCCCCCCATCTCCAAGTATTTTCTGCTCAGGGAATTCCTGAGCTTGAAGAGGTTTATCTGTTTATTAAACCCTAACAGAAAACTCTTCCAAGATTTGCCCAATTTCACCTTGAATCTGTCTCATAGTCTTGTCACCACTCTATTTTTTTGCAAGTTCTATACGTCTACTCTCTCTTGCGTGAAGAATTGCTTATTTTCTTTATTTTCCTGGAACAGACTGGTCCTCATAGCCCAAAAGACAGTGAACAGTCAATCACTATCCACTATCTCATTACCACTGATGATTCTGTAGGCCTCTGCATATCCCCCCGTAGCCACCTCTTCTCAAGGCTGAAGAATGCTAATCTGCTCAGTCAATCCTCATATGGAAGCCCCTTCATCTAATTATTCTTACTGCCATGTTTCAAATCCCTTCCAGTTCTAACAGAGTGTCTTGAAGACAAGAGGATTAGAACTGACCCCAGTAGTCAAGGGGTAGGTAAACCATGGATTTATATGGTGACGTAACTATGTGCTCTTTGTTGTTTACTCCTTTCTAAAATCTGTTTTGCTTTGCTCATTGCTCCTAAGCACCGAGCTGATGTTTTCCTGGACCTATTCCCTATAACTACAATAACTGCAAGATCTTGTTAATGGTAATGGTCAAAGCTAGGCCCATTATTTCTCATTTTACCCCATGAACATCACTTTACATTCATCTATTTTGAATTCCATTTGCCACTTAATTGTTCAGTCATCCAGGCTTCTCAAAAGTTTCTCAAAAACACTCATAAGAAGTGAAGCATCAGAATTACTTGCCGTGTAATAAATACAAGATAAACCTGACAGCATCACTGATGTCATTAGTTTCAGTGTATTATAAAAGATACACTTGAGAACCCTGTACAGGGAAAATACCTAACTCAAATAATTTTTCCTCAATTATATGTGCCTCAAATGGCAAATTTTGTTCTTTACTCTTTCAAGATTTCAATATTGGTTTATGTCCACTTTTGCTTCATAGAGCTCTACAGATCAGCTGAGCAAATATGACAGGTTTTGTTCCCTAGGACACCACTATATTCACAGGAAGTTACAATATTCACTGATATTGCCAAGTTATTTATGCAAGAAATAACTGCAAAGAGATCACTCTTATAGCTGTTCTTTCACATTTTTAATGCAAGAAAATTTTGGAGGCTTTTTTTCCCCCCCCCCTCTTACAACCATTCTTTATAACAGTTCCAGCGAGAAGAAATATAATCTCTACATAAAGACCAGCATGTCGATGGATTTCTGAAAAAAAAAAACCAACACCTTTCGAGGCAGAAAAATCTCCCAGTCGCCGTTTTGGGTACATGTTTGCTTGCTGTTTTTTGAGATTTGAAATGGAATAAACCTTCAAGCATGTTCAAAGGAAACAAGCCTGTATTTCTAGAATGTGTTAGGTGACTAATCTATTTTCTGAACCTAATTTGTGTATTTATTTGCCTTGAAAAAAATTGTATGGCTTACAAAAATGCACTAACAGGTGGCTTGTTGTTTATTTCATAGGGAAGTACTGCTATGCGATGTAGCATTTCTGTGGTCCTTGGGCTTCATGGACAGCAAGCGAACAGATTTATGATATTGTTAGAACAGACTGTGGTTCTCATGAGGTGTGACAGCTGTTATTTTATAGTACTTAAGCCAGTGTGAAGTGACAGTCAGCTACCTACTGGAAATGGTACATACAGGCATAAATAATGTGTATCCACATGATTCCTGCAGCATGTAAATGCAATAATGTAGTCATACTCCCTCTTTCAAATGCACTCTCCTTGGCACATCGAGACCGCTTATTGGGCAGCTGTGATGCTCCATGACAAACTGCACATTCTCCATGCTGACCCATTCTTTACGGCAGGATCCACCCTTTTTCAAATGTACAGTCTTGTTGCATTTGCAGTTTTTCCCCATCCACATCCTTTCCAATACACAGACTGATTGAATTACTAGTAAATCCACAGACGTGAAAATAACCACCTATGTCTTCTCCACTAAAGATCCACCTATGAAAAAAATATATTACTATCAACATAAAACAGGGGTAGCTCCTGATCCACCTTCATCACAACAGAAGAAAGCAGATCGAAGCACTGCATACACAGGACATGCTTTGTAACACAGCCAGAAAACATAACCTGATGCAGCATGTTAATTTGACTCTGATTCAAGCAGGACCTGATTGAGCCAGAATAACCTCAGGATAAGGGTACAACGTCAGGAGCCAAGAAAACTGGCCTCTCCTCGTGTCTCTATCTCAGATTATTTATGTACCCATGGGTAACTCAGGTCAGGGCTCATATGCATGACTGAATTATGAGCATCTAATAAGTTACTGTGTGTCTAAGCAGCGATAACTCACAGTAACTACTTGCATTCTGCTAGCCAGTGAAGGACACGTAAGTAGATCCAAATACCTTGACCTGGGCAGACGTGACAGTACTTAGAAATTGTTAACAAAACCCAGCTGACAAGGGGATAACTTCTTGAAGTGCCATATGTTGCTTTTGTTAGCTGTCTGTAAGTTGAAATAAATCGTTTTTAAGCAAGCGTAAAGCTAACTGTGGAGGTCTAACTGCTCCAGCCACTTCCTTACAGTATCTCTTACAGAATCCTGTCTGTTTATCATGTGTTAAAGTTTTGTTTCCCTCAACACAGAAGGAATTTTATGAGAGAAAACAGCTACGCTGCTCAAGTTAGTCTACACACTCACCAGGGTGGGGATTTTGTTTGATTTGGGGGGGAGGGTGTTTTTATTTAAAAAAAAAAAAAAAGGTTATCATGCAAAGTGCTGATCAGACGTAAATTCATTCTGCCAGGTCAATTTTTTTTTTTTTTTTTTTTTTTTTCCAAAAACCGTTGTAGGTTAAATTTATATCAGCAGATTTTATGTAAGATATCATCTGTCAGCACCTGTCTAGCTTTATGCAAGATTGGGTATCATTTGTCCTCCCACAGACAGAATAAAAGCAGAAAACCAGTAAAAAACCCCATGCTGTGTACTTGGCTAACTCAAGAGGATATGGGGAAAGAGACAGGAGGAAATTAGGTTGCACTGAAATGGTTTGTACCATTTCAGGAAATGTCATTGTGTTGCAAAACACGTTTCGCATGCACAGACCAAAACGACTTGATAGGGACTTGCGAAGCAAGTAGAAACATAGTAACTACAGCCATTGCCAAACGGGAAAAGTAGAAGGACTGGAGTAGAGCAGAGCCCAAGACACCAAAAGGAGAAAAATTAAAGGGGGTGGGAAGTGTAAGAAGAGGAGGAGAAAATGCATGTTTCTTGATTTTAATAACATTTCTACCAACAAGCCAGGAGCTCTACATTCAGCTCCTAGCAGAAGCAAAGGCTGTATATATGCTGCATCTGCACAGGTAATTATTTCACTTATTTGTTGACGGTTGGACTCGATGATCTTAGAGGTCTTTTCCAACCTTAATGATTCTGTGATTTCCCTAAACATTCCTCAGCTTAGTCTCACTTGCATCTGCAAGTCAAAAGAGCCTGGGGCAGTATTTGCAGAGCCCAAGCATCAGACCCATACGATGGGAAAACCCCACGCATCTCCGCTGGAGTAGACAGCTCTGAGGTCAGGCTTGCACTCCCGCAGCAGCGGGACACCGGCACCACTGATCAAGATTACTGCCAGCACCCCTTCCTAGCTGCCTATGGCTGGAGAATGGATGTCGGGCTGAGCAAAGACGAGTCAAGCACCTCCCTCTTTCTCCTCAGGGATACCTTTGAGAAGTGCGTTGGTTTTTGGCAGCCTAGAAAAAACACACAACTCGGACTCCCAACAGACCTGCAACGCAAGTCAAAATAAATAAATGAAAACCCCAGCCCTCCCCTGCCCCCAATAAAACCCATGTATATGTTGATACCAGGTGTGCATTCATTCCTTGGCTGGACATCTCCAGTTAGCATCTCAAAGTCTTGGTAGAATACTGCAGCCATCCCCAGTGACCGGAGCTCCTCCACAATACCTTTCGGTGCAACTGCAACCACGGTAGGAACGACACAAGCAGTAACGTTCATTTCAGTGTTACCGTAGTTCTTAAAATAAATGCTCTCGAATCAAACACCACTGCTTAACAGGTAACGTGTGCCATATAAAATGTTGTTTTCCACCGTGCCTAAGCTTTGGAGCGCATCACTTATAGCAGGTTTTGTTGGGGTTTTTTTGTTTTGTTTTTAAACAAACTGGAATCGAGGATGAGTTAACCCAGAATTGATTCAGACTTATGCTAGGAGTGACTGACAGGTCAATTGATAGCACAGCTGCTAAGAGGCCTCTACAAAGCTGGTCTCTGTCCAGTCCCTCAAGAAACAGGTGCCCACCCTACAGAAGTCAGCAGCATGGCCGTATGAATCACCACCCGAGGGCAGGCCTGTCAGGCTCAACCATGTCAGCCACCAGAGCCAGGTGATCCTCTGAACAGCATTTTATTCTGAAATGAGCCCCATACACGGAACAGTCGAGGTACTCTACACAAGGCTTTTGTTTCAAGTCCAACAGACACTCCCGATTCTTCTATTTACAGTTAACTAAAAAAACCCCACCCCCCTCAGCATAAAAATGTAACACAGATCTTCCATTATCTCCAACACATTTAGTCCTCAAAATTTGGTTTTGCACTGTTAAGATGGCAGATTTGCTTAGGTTCCAGGGAAGACCGTCCTAATGAGAAATGGCCTGATGAGACATACCCAAATCTTTTATACTCTCCACTTTCAAAGGATTAGGTCCAGGAAACAAGAACTCGCAAGCACAGTCATGGAGTCAACTTTCGAATCGGCACAGCAGCATCCTAACCTTGGCTTCAGAAACTGCGCTTTTCAGTGGCAACCCAGGCCAATTAGTGTTGGTCGTACTGCTCTCCCGCCTCTCAGCAGGGTGGTCAGAGCACAGCCAGCAGGCAGAGACCCCGCAGTTCTCAAGGCAGAGGCTTTCTGTCTCTCAGAAAAAGGCCCTTTTGCACAGGCTTTTTTGTCTGCTTGGTTTACAGGCACAGTGCCTAAACTCCGACCCATTCCCAACATCTCTAAGAAAAACAGACCAGGTAAAATTAAGTCAATTTCTTTCAGCCCCACTCCCTTCTCCCTGCCAACCCCATCATCCCATTCAGGGAAAAGGTAGTAGTCCAATTGTCCCATAAAACACAAGTGCCACACAACCCACTTGAATCCAGCTTCCATATACATCTTGAAGAACAAGAAAAAAAAAAAGGGAGGGGAAAAAAGACTTCACACACAAACAATTTTCACACTTTTAATGTAATGGCACCCTAGTTAAGTTTACAGTACTTTCATCTCCACTAGATACTGTGTTTCAAAAGTATAACGGGAAAAAACAAACAAAAAACCCACTGGTTTTTGTAATTTTTTAGAAACTCAACGATCTGGAGTTACGTATGCATAAATGCCTTTCAAAAAATTGTTAAGAATTGTATTTTTCACCCTCACGCAACAAAAAATAGGTTTTGCTGGGTCTTTTCACAAGATATGGAGATCAAAGATGGCACTTAAGAAAATTCTGAAGTCAGGGGTGTCATAAGGTTATATCAGGACTTCCGCTGGAGAGCCTGCCATGAAGCAAACACTATAAATAGGAAAAGAATGTGCAAGAGCTCTGAATAAGCGAGAAGCACAACATGTGTTGCAAGCTTGTGTTCTGATAGCCATGGAACTGAAGACTGCGGGCTGAGGAAAGCCTGCCTGAATTTCTTCAGCTAAAGTCTATTTAAAGCATACGCATCATAGGAGGTCATATGGATAGCAGTACACTAGACTCTGCAATACTAATGACGAGCTCACCTTTGGATTTTACCTTGGATCAACAACCAGAACAAGCAGGTCACTTTGAGAAGCCATAGGAATAATAGCAAGTATTTGTTGGTTTTCCTATGACAAGTAATTAAGAGAACTAATATGGAAGCAGATAAAAATAAACTAGGTAGAACTCTTTTTAAGGTACTATCAGCTAGAAAACCAGCAACCCTATAGTTTTATTATCCGTTTCATACTCTGACTTTAAAGAGTTAAGGAAAACAAGTACACTTTGTATGAATAAAGTCTGGAGCATCCTTAAAGAGGGGAAGCTAACCTAGAAGCAGCCAAGGACCCTTGATTTTCACCTAAAAGCTTAGCTTGAAAGATGGCCAACTCATACAGTCACTTAAAACAGACTTCTATTTTGGGGGTGGCTGTGTTTTCTACAATTTACAGTGCTTATTTTAGCTTTTATTCCTCTAATTCAGGATTAGGGAATGGACCCAAGTTCATAACCGGAGAAAACTACCTTTGGAGAAGTCAGTGGTTTGGTTCTAGTAGGAACTTTAAATATTCCTTCTCCCACGCTTAAGAACTGCTCACTCCACTGTTTCCATTTTTTTTTTTTTTTAAGTAAGAAAATATTCACTAGGCTAAGAAAGGCATTAACATTTTACCTTTGCATCCTGCTTCTAGAGTTGCCTCCCACCTCTAAGTTCCAGCAGCCATCATCCCTAAAGGACATTCACTAATGCTCTCTTACATTTAATACTAAAGGCCACATCATTCCAAAGTCTTATCAGTGTGAACGATTCTCCTCAAATGCAAACAGAAATGCCCTCTAAAAAACCTTGATATTGTGAGAGAAAGTAATTCAGAACTTTAAGTTAATAATTTGTTCACTTGGATGCCCATATGATATGAATCAGGCAGATAATTTGATTCATGCACAGGACTGATGGAGTATGTTAAAGAAAAAAATGCAGAAATCTACATGAATTACAACTTTTGGTTGAATCATACATTAATTATACAGAAGAAACTAAAAATCTCTACTTACACAGAAAAAGGGTGGAAATAACACAAACACTCACTCCAGCACTTGTCTACTAGAAGAATATTGCACATTCCGATAATGTTGCACAAATTACTGGCTTTTTATAAAGACCATATATGAGGTATTAGTCTATTAATAAATAAAGAAGAACATGGAAAAGGAAAAGCACTTAATATAACGCAACAATCCATTCCAAGTATTTAGTGAATGAAAACTGAACAAGCAATAATACGTACCCTTGAGGGGAAGGTTAAAGTTACTTAGCAAGTAGGCAGCTTCAATATCCATCCGAGAAGCAAAGGGTTAAATCTCTTTTGATAAAGATTTTAAGAACACAAAGCCTATTTAGAACACGGCTGTTTAAAATGCTCACTTTGCTCATGTAATCAATCTGAAAGGTAAATTCTTATCTCACAGTTCTAAAGGGACAGCAATATGTGGGTGACAGCAATCTTATCAAGGGGAACCAATTTAATATACTAAACCTGTATTACTAGTTAAGAAATAAAACAGAACTTTTGGATTGACATCAGTTAAAATATTCAGGGGTTTTGTTGTGGGTTTTTGGGTTTGGTTTGGGGTTTTTTTCTTTTTTTTGTTTCAAATAGTTTAGACTGGTTATGGATTTCCATGGTGCTGAAATTGATACCCATTAGCACTGTCCTTGTTATCAGACAAGGCATTAGATGAATACAACAATTGTAATTTTCAGTTTTACTCTGTGTCTATGCTAAGAATTTACCTTTCAAATCACAACACTGAAAAATTTTGCTGACAGGTAATAAATCTGTCAATCTAAACACTATCTATTTTTTTATTTAGACCCTTCCAGAAACACTAGGAATCTGTAGGCAAGTTTATCTTGTTTTAAGTTCACAACAGCACAGAGGAGTATTAAAGTTCAATAAACTCAGCTATGGAAACTACATTGCACACATGATAACATAATAAGCATAAATCAAGAGTGTTTTCGGTATGTTCTTCCAAACCTTGTTAAAGAGATATTTGTATTTTGGGGGGGGGTGGGGAAGGTACCTTGTGTGCACACAAACTTACTTACATGAATACCCCTTAAATAAGTCAAGGGTTATTCAAATCCTAAAATCTTTTCAGGCCAATGAAAGGCTGTTTGAAAATAAAAGTAATTCCTACATCACTCTCCTAGGTGAAGCACTATCTTAACATATTCCCTCTTGTTATTTTCCAACTTTAAAAAGTGTTTCATTATTAATACATTTGCAATGCTGGACAGAGTAACAAAGATCCAGGTAAGTCATATTTCTGCTGCTAATCTTGTGTAAAGTATTTAATTTGCACAGTAAGTCCGTATCAGGTAAAAACTGCAAGTGAAAACTTGGAAAGATGTGATAAAAAAAGCAGCACTTCAAAATTAAAGTATCTCCTCTGCTGCAATCCATGCACCAGTAACTCAAACAGTCCTGAATTGGCATATATGAAAAAAATATTACATTTCTGAAATTAAAAATATGTATCTTGTGTTGAAGTTCAAATTTACGTAAAGTGTTTACTAAGCTGAAATACATATAATTTCTTCTGTCACATGAGATTATTTCTCTCCCATTCTAAGTAGTTACTGAGACATCTACTGCCGAAATGCATGTTGTTTCATCTACAGTTTCTTTATAGCAGTTAAGTGGTTTTTTAGAACAAACAGTTGAAATAATTTTTTCCATGTTAGCACAAAACCAAGAAAGATTATGAAGATGTTGAAAGAAGAAGAAAAGAGATGAAAAGAAAGGAAACATTATTGTCCGGAACAGTCTGTATATGTGGTAACCATGTTTCCTCGTCTCTGAGTGACAGTCCTACAGTGCTTGCTGGACCCATGAAACCTGCTATCAGTTCGCACTGCGTGTCGGTGTGCGTTTTCAAAGTCACTAAACGAAAACATTTTTTCCATATTTTCAAACACATCATCAAACAGTCCACCTCCAAAGGAGAACTCTTGGAAAGAACGTCTTTGCCGATTGTGAGCTTCCCGATGACTTCGGAAGTGATTTTCAAAGTGCTTTTTTGACCGTGAGTTTTGACTGAAGAGGTCAAAGTCTTTGAAGAGATCGTCAAAGTTGAAATTAAATGACTGATGGAACGGGCTTCCATTATTTCCTTGTCCTCCATGATGGACAAACTGATCATATTCTTTTCGTTTATTCTCATCTGATAATGTTTCGTATGCTATTTCCATTAAAAAATAAGTTAGAAAGTTTATTCACATTACCATTTAAGGAAAAAAAAAAAAAAGAAAAAAGAAAACCATACACAAATACAAAGAACAGCAGCTCTCTCCCACTCCCTCACTAGGACAAATTTCAAGCAAGACTTTCATTCAACACGCAAGCGCAATCAAGCTCAACATTTGTTTAACTTTCTCCAAGACAAAATAAGCTGTCTCAAAATAAACAGTTATTTATTTATAATAATAAATATAGCTATACTATGAGGATAGATTATATCCTCAAAATTTTAAATTCACATAATACAACTTAGTTTAACTAGCAATAAAGATTAGTGTTTATATTTGAAAGAAAATAGCAATGGCACATGGCGATCAGAAAGACCAAAGGAGAGAGGATGAGTTAGGAGCTCTACCTAACAAAATGAACTGCCTGCTGCATTCCCATCACAGAAACACAGTGCAATGTCTGCAAAACTACTTGCCAGCCAGCAAGTTCTAGCTACACCGCAGTTACAACAGAGCACTAAGATAAACATCAAGGAGATAAAATAAAGGGAATGAATTTCCCCCATGCCCAAAGTCTCAATTTCTCAAAAATCCAGCAATAAACAGATTTTGTGATTGGATATACCTGAAATGGAATTAGGTTTCCATCCGATCTTTGATCCAGAACTACAGCTACTGGTGTTCGAAGGCAGAAACTCTGACAGATGATATACCCATTCTGATAACATTAAGTATTTTAAACGCTTCCATTTTCTTACCTATCAAAGGCTTGCAACTATTCTATATACTTCAACACTTAAAGAGTTCCCAATTCCTTCTGTAATAGGTGCTAACATCTGCAGTAAGTATGTAACAAGACTGTCCCTCCCTTTCACTATATTAATAACTACCCTTCTTTCAAAAGAACTTTTCTGCAGACAAGAGGGTAAAACCCAGAAATCTCTTATTAGCTTAGTTAGGAGAACTACACAAATAGATGGACGTTGTAACAGAGTCCATGGGGAGCAGAACCGGGAACACCTTATTTTTCAGCAAGCCTTTTTCTATTCTTGATTATTCACTTCTGCTATTACATTTTATCACAAAACCCTTATGAATGGTGTATTCCTAGGATCACAGGCTAATTCAGGTTGGAAATTACCTCAGGCGGCCTCTAGTCTAATCTACTGCTCAAAGTAGGGTCAGTTATGAGATCAGACTGGGTTACTCAGGGCTTTATCCAGTCATTCCTGAAAAATTGCCAAGGATGGAGACTGCACAACCTCTCTAAGCAACCTGTTCCAACACTGGCCTATCCTCAAGGTGAAAAAGTTTTTCCTTATAACTACTCTGAACCTCTTGCACCTGTTGTCTCTCGTACTCCCACCATGAACCACTGAAGCACCTTGCTGTGTTTTTTTGATAATCTCTCCATAAGTACTAGAAGGTTGCTGTTAGGTGCCCCTGAAGCCCTAGCAATCCCGAGCTGGATCTTACTAGACAGATCAAAAAGATAAGAATTAACCTCCTAGGGCTAAAGTTGTCCTACTGCCAAGTATTTTGTGTGACAAAAGGCATAAGCCAAGAAGCCTAATAAGCAGGAAAGCATAAACTGTGTAAAAGGCCTGCCTAATGTGCAAGGACACAGAAACAAGTCAGATATTGATATTGGACATTTGACACCACAAAAGTAGAATTAAGAAAAAAAAATCTTTTTACCTCTTATTCAGTAAAAACAGAGCATACTTAAGTTACCACATTTGCTCACAGTTATAAGCCGTGTATCGAATTAGTAAGACTAAGGTTAGCATATATTACCTTCAGCAATTTCTCTAAACTTTGCTTCTGCACCAGGACTCTTATTTTTGTCTGGGTGGTATTTCATAGCCAGCTTGTGAAATGCCTTCTTGATCTGGCGGTCAGATGCATTTTTTGGAACTCCTAAGATATCATAATAGCTCTCTGTAGCCAGTATTAATTCAGTTATCATTAAAACGCAGAGAGCAAATGTGAAGACAGATTGCGTAGTTGCCATTTCTCTGGTTCCTAGAAAGAAAAAGAAATATACTTGAAGAACAAGTTATTTCAGGTTCCACAACAACTTAAAGGTACAACTGTAAGCTGAAAGAGGAAGACCTGTATGTTTCAGGAGTCACTCAGTGACAGACAGGTAAGCACTTTGTTTCACTCGTGTCAACAAACTCCATTCCCCCAGTTTCATAATCAGAGAATATGTCAATGAAAATACAGCAAATTCACATTTCACGTACATCACGAGCACGCTTCCATGTTCATCTTTGTTTTACACCTATCTTTAACTGCACATTCTCCCACAGAGCTGTGAAGTAAATATACAACATGTTTCACTGTATCAAACAGTTCATGCTGGCGTACCTGAACTAGCTTTAAACTAATCCTTGAGTTCTAGGACCATAAACACAACAGTTCTAAATTAAGCGCAGGCTGCAAAAACCCACTCAATTCTGGAAGACCAATTTACTGATTAGCTTGTGCGACAATAAAAGCCTGAAAACACAACTGGCCTGGAGATCGACTGTGAGGTGCAGGAAGACAAGACTGTTAGACACTCATGCTCAGCTTCAGGAGGTCATTTAACTGACCTAAGGAGAACATGATAAAGAGCAAAACACTCATTTAGAGTACAGAGTTCAGTCAAGTAGGGCACATTTTCCTTTACTTTACAATGGGCTGGGATTAGCTTACTTTCATATTAGATTGTACTAGAAATAAAAACACCTACCATACCTATGATATCAAAGAATTCATCTGATAAATACCACTGCATATAAAGGTTTACATATGAAACCCTCAATATCTGAACTGAACTCAAAAAAGAAGTCTTCTATACAAGACAAGCAGCTTCAACAATAATTAAAAGTGGTAACTTTTTTTCAGCAACATATTTGTCAAAAAGTTACATTTTAAAACAGACTGATGCTAGAACTCAGGGAAAAAGTTGTGGCATAAATAACTCGTAAGAAAAATCTGTTCCACGTAGCCACACAATCTTTCATGATTTTTATGAATGACAGGGTGAACTCTTCCTAACAGAAGAAGAGATCAAGTGATTTTCCAAGTCCTGTGCATATTATATTTAAAACACAGAGTATAGAAACGTGAACGTTCAAAGACAGAATGCTGGCTGTCACCTAACCAGCAGGACATACAAGGCCCCGAACATGCCAGAAGTAACGCATCCCCCTCACCGGATTCCACTATAAGTACAACTCAAAGAGATGAAGGGTATTACTTTCCTGAAAGTTGAATAAACTAACCTTACCGTCTGAGTAACTTAAAGTTCGAATGTAGACCATATATGGTCCAAACATTTGTCACGCACAGTTCAAAACCTTTGAATATCAAGTACATAAGACAATTGAGCCTTTAATAGAAAGTCCATACCCTCTAAAGAAAATTAACACCCAAGCACCAAAAATGGAAAAAAAATACCATTTCTAATAGGTAAGTCAGGGGGTTAAAATGAACGTTGCGAGGCAAGAGCAAAAAGCTCGTTAAGATTAACATACCCATGCCCTCTTAAGCATTTATTTGGCTAGCAGCCTGCATGATATCAAGTGTTAAGGAGCAGCAGTTGAAACAAATTGTATTTTGATCAGCGCACTTAGATACCAAACTGACGGTTCTTTTCAGTATTCTTTATGCATGATACCAGACATATTTTTAGTACAAGCCTTTCCACGTATTTTCTCTCACCACTTCACTAACTGGAAACTTTGCCACTTGGGCACTAAGAACTGCATGCATGTACATCCTTCAACACTTTTGGGGCTTTCTTCCTGTTTGTGCTTTATAGATTCAGATTTACATCTGCATCTCAAACATGAGATTGTTTTTATTATTTTACTTCATTTCCCCACACCTGCATCACGCTTATATAATCTCTCTTAAGGCTAACCTTCCTGCTTCTACTATTAAACACTGAAAAGAGCTAAAAAGAGAAGTTTATGTCCTTCATTAAGAGCCAAATCCTCTTCTATAACTCCCAAGCTCATCACAGCCTGAGAACATCAAGTCACTCCTTTAAAGTTTTCTGCTCTATCTCAACTTCTATTATTCTTGATAATAAATTACACCTAAGTTTTCCTTTTTCTACAGTTTTACATTAGGATTTCTGTAATGCAGTTCTATGCTATACTGCCCCTAGTTTTATCTGGATTTCTAAAGCATATTTAAAAAAAAAAAATCAGTACTTAAGTTTCACTTTTTTTTAATAATGTACAGATTTAATGCTGTACTTGAACAACTCAATGAAACTCAAATATAAGAATAAAATGAAAATCAAATGCAAATGAAACTCCAATATAAGCAGCATTTTAAACTTGTAGGTTTATCACAAAGACATAGTAAGTCTTATATTTAGACACTATCATCAATTATTAAATTTACTTTTTAGAAAATACCTATTTAATATGCTGTCAGCATCTTAGCATTGCTACTGCTAACTAAGATGTTAAGTGCCTGACCTCGGCCCTGCCATCCCTAACTATTTTTACAAACCCTTATAAAATAAAGTCTCTTTTAAACACTTATGCTGCTTATGTCCCTCCTCCTTCAGTTTCTCAATCGAAAAGGGACAGATAAGTTTCACTTTCCAGGCTACACACAGTAGTCACTTAAAACACATTCCAGAATTCGTTAAGTTCAGTATACTTCTTGACATTATGCTCATGCCACAAAACAGTCCTTCCTAACAATTATGAAGAACAACATTTTATTTGGGTACATCTAGCAATAAAGTCAGAGATTTTATTAACACAGATTAACTATTTAACTCTGTTGGATAAGTAGTTACAGATCTCAACTATTATTAAGCTTGGTATAAGAAGCATACCGTCTAATGTTTATCAAAAGTATTATAGAGGTGATAACACTCCATCAGTTCTCTATCAGTTTATCAACATTTATCAACAGCTGCACGATGAAGTGATGTGTAAGGATGATGCACCTGGAATAAAATCTGCCATGTATAGAAAATAAGGAGCTACTTCCATCTTGCAATGCAAATGCCCTATTCCATCCCTCTTTGAAAATAATTAGCAAAGATATTAAGTAAATGCTTATGTTCCCAAAGTCTCACATACTCAGAAAATCCACAGCACCACTACTGCTCTGATTACACCAACTGTGATGCACTATCCAGTGGAATCCTGATGTCATATAATTATTTCTGCAACCGATTTATGAGTAATAAGAAAGTTACCATAGTTTTCCATTGGTTCTCATATCACGACTAACCCGATGAGTAAGCAAGTCTCCTAGACCACAAGCAGCTACAGGAAAGTCCGTCAAACTCCGGGGCTTGTACTTTTCTTTTCTTGGCCTCCCCTATACTGACCGGAAAGCTAATCCAGGAGAAGGATCCTGAATCTTGCTCTGGAGAACAGGGAAACGAGACAGAGCCTCCTCTGGCATCATCCTCCCTAGCCAGACCCCTAACGAACCTCGCTAGAGCCGTGCCACAAATCAAGGCCGAGCCAGAGCTCAGCAGACGATACCAGCGACACTAAGCGACGCTGTCACACCTCCAAGTCGGACAGGCTTGGTAAAGACCACAGCAGATGGGCCTAGCGAGAAGTGAGAGCCCAGAGGGGCCCAAAGGGCAAATAAATCCACCAGAACGAGTCCCAGTGTCCCCTCTTTCCGACACCGTCCCCAGTCCCCCTCCCCCAGCCACCCCAGTCGACCCCTAACCTTTC